>NC_064868.1:117857095-118057095 GCF_024139225.1 Suncus etruscus
AGACCACTGCTGCCCACCAATGGCCGTCAGGTGCACCGCCCCACGAGACACCTATCCCCCATCTAACGCCACCCAAGGCTCCTCGCCTACATGAGAGACGCATGGGCTCTAGGCCACCAGAATCATCTTTGTCCCAAAGTGGCCCCTCTGTTGATGGAAGGGAGTGGGCTAGGCCTCAAATGCTTGTGGTGCAGCAGGGCACAC
Organism: Suncus etruscus; assembly: GCF_024139225.1. NCBI lineage: Eukaryota > Metazoa > Chordata > Mammalia > Eulipotyphla > Soricidae > Suncus > Suncus etruscus. The sequence goes on from NC_064868.1 coordinate 117,857,300, forward strand.
GCTGGCCCTCGACTTTGAGCAGCACACTGTGAAAGGAGCACTCGACAGGACATTGCCCTGGAGGGTGGCGAGGGATTGCATAGGCGCTACCACAGGCTCTAGGCGGTCGGAAACATTGTTGTCCAAGACTGGCCCCCTCTTTGACGGAAGGGAGTGGGCTAGGCCCGAACGTATGTGGTGCAGAGGGGTGCACACAGGCCCTCGTCTTCCAGCGCCACAGTGGAGGAGTCTCTGTGAAAGGAGCTCTCAACATTGGCCAGGAGGTTGCCGCGCGATTGCATGTGCGCTACTAGGGGTGCTCTGAGGGCCCCTCCTCAGGCCTGCTCTCCTGCGAGGAGCCTGGAGCAGGTGGAGGCAGGGCCAAAACGAAGAGCAAAGGCAGAAGACAGAGCAGCGCCAGTGCAGGCGCAGTGGAGTGGCGGCCCAGGGTGTGCAGCTGTTGAAGGCGGGTGGGCGGTGCAGCACACGTCAGGCCGGGCAGAGCCAATCGCCAGGCTCAGTCCTGGGAGCCGGCCCAAAAGGCGGGGCCAGGAGCTGGTGGCATCCAGCAACCTTCCTACATCTCAGTTCAAAGCCATCTCTAGACTTGTCGGTTCATCTCACAGTTTCCAGTGATGCAGGCCCCGGAGAACAACCGTGGAGGTGCTGGCCCTGGGATCGGTGGCAGCAGAAACCAGAGCGGCAGAGGTCAAATGGAGGCGTCCACTGGTGGCGGGGCCTCGTCTGCCTCTGAAGAGCCCCAAAGAGTGGAAGTGAGACAACAAAGCAGCGTCACTGAGGGTTCCCACGGAAGCCGTAGTCCAGGGCCAGTTGTTGAGGGCCAAGTGCAGCAGGCCCGGCAGGCCTCGCCTGCACCTCCTAGAACCCACTATTTCGTGGAGTTGTATCCTGACAGCCAGGGCGAGGTGGGGCCTGCACTGAGACCTGAGGTTTTCACAGGTTGGGGGGGCTGCCTAGAGCCCGGCCAGAGGAAATGGTGGAGAGGAGGCCTAGGGCCTATGAGGAAATGGTGGGGGTAGGCCCGAGGGCCTATGAGGAAATGCTAGGGAGGAGGCCCGAGGACCTATGATGAAACGGTGGGGGAGGAGCCCTGAGGACCCATGAGGAAATGGTGGAGAGGAGGCCTAGGACCTATGAGGAAATTGTGGGGGTAGGCCCGAGGGCCTATGAGGAAATGGTGGGGAGGAGGCCCGAGGACCTATGAGGAAATGGTGGGGAGGAGGCCCGAGGACTTATGAGGAAATGATGGGGAGGAGGCCTGAGGGCCTATGAGGAAATGGTGGGGGGAGACCGAGGGCCTATGAGGAAATGGTGGGGGGAGACCGAGGGCCTACAAGGAAATGGTGGGGAGAGACCCGAGGGCCTATGAGGAAATGGTGGGGAGGAGACCCGAGGGCCTGTGAGGAAATGGTGGGAGGAGGCCCGAGGGCCTATGAGGAAATGGTGGGGAGGAGCCCAGGGCCTATGAGGAAATGGTGGGAGGAGGTCCGAGGGCCTATGAGGAAATGGGGGGTGAGGCCCGAGGGCCTATGAGGAAATGGTGGGGGTAGGCCCGAGTGCCTATGAGGAAATGGTGTGGAGGAGGCCTGAGGGCCTATGAGGAAATGGTGGGGGGAGGCCCGAGGGCCTATGAGGAAATGGTGGGGAGGAGGCCCGAGGGCCTATGAGGAAATGATGGGAGGAGGCCTGAGGGCCTATGAGGAAATGTTGGGGGGAGGCCCGAGGGCCTATGAGGAAATGGTGGGGAGGAGGCCCAGGGCCTATGAGGAAATGGTGGCGGGAGGCCCGAGGGCCTATGAGGAAATGGTGGGGAGGAGGCCCGAGGGCCTATGAGGAAATGGTGGGGAGGAGGCCTGAGGGCCTATGAGGAAATGGTGGCGGGAGGCCCGAGGGCCTATGAGGAAATGGTGGGGAGGAGGTCTGAGGGCCTATGAGGAAATGGTGGGGTGAAGCCTGAAGGCCTATGAGGAAATGGTGGGGGGAGGCCCGAGGGCCTATGAGGAAATGGTGGGGGAGGCCCGAGGGCCTATGAGGAAATGGGGCGGAGGCCTGAGAGTGATGGGGCATTGAGGGCCAGAGGGAGGTGAGATGGCTGCAGGCATGGCAGCTCCCTGAGGCAGTCAGGGAATTGTTGCAGGGCCCCAGCAGGGGAGGCATTGGGCGTGGGGCACAGCGAGTGTCTGAACTTGCTGGCACGAGGTTCTCCTTAACCTGGCCCCAGCTGTGTGGACCTGCCGTTCCTGCATCGCATTGACCCCAGGTTAGCAAGGTCCTACTTGGACACGATCACCGCAACCCACGGTGACCCTGTGTACATGGAGTACTCCATCAGCGGCAGTGAGGTGCTTGTGTGAGTACCAGCAGCACAGTGGGGGCGGGGGTTCCCTGGCTGACGAGGGTCTTGGCGGCACCTCAGTGCCCAATCACTTCCTTCCCATCCTCTCCCCTCCCCTCCGCTCCCCTCCCTTTTTGCTCTTGCAGGCAGATGCAGTGCATAGACAGGGAATCCCTGCACACCTCTGCCACCACCCTGATCTACCAGCTGATGTTCCTGAGGGACACAATATACGACTTAATCCCTTCTGTCCAAGGCATGCCCCCTTCTGACAGGGGGGACTAGCTGCCTCTCCCCAGAATTACCTCCAACGTCCCTGGAGTCTTCTGGGAGGTTCAGCCATGCAGCCACTGGTTTCCAGCCCCATGTTGGACGTGGCCTTCAGTTTGGGAGACAAAATAAAGCCGAACTCATGTTCACAGTCACGTCTCTCTGTATTTATCTCGCCGTGTCTCTGTCTCTCTCCCTCCCCTCCTCCCTCTCTCTCCCTCCTTCTCCCTCCTTCTCTTGCTCTCCCTCACTGTGTCTCTCTCTTACTCTGAATTTCTACACCGCTCTTTGCGCCGGAGGGGAGGTGCCACGAGCAGGCAGGTCCAAAAGGGGTAACCCCATCCACTTGCCTTGGTTTTGGGCCCTCAGCAGCATTCTCCCTTGGCCTTTGGTGTAGGTGTTGGCTTCGCAAGGGGTAACGTTTGTTAAGTACGAAGTGCCATTTCTTGTCCCAAAGTATTTTTTTCCAGAGTCTATGGCTGAGTACATTCCTGTAAAAGCACTATCTTGGGTGTTGCCCGGCCAGGATTTGGGCTTGAGTCCTGGAAGTAGCTGTGGCAGCAGCATGGTCAACTTCCCGACGGCCTTGTTACCAGGGCCAGCCGTCGAGAATCTTATTCTATAGGCTCCTGGAGACACAGCTACGTTCTTCACATGGGAGTTTATAGACTGGCTTTTCAGTAACCCCTGTGCTTCAGGAGACTGGCTTTTCAGTAACCCCTGTGCTTCAGGAGACGGGGCCTCCCCCTCCCCACGTTTCCTCACAGCAGGGGCAGTTCCTGTCCATGTTTCAAAAGGAAAATGAAACATGCTTGCAAAATCCCAGCAAGCCCTCCAGAAAGACTTGGCAGGAATCATGTGCATCCCTGGTAGTCCTTGCTTTGAATCAGAAGTGAAGCAGGTGGGCTCCCTCGGGCCCAATGGACAGCAGGTGCTATGTTGGGGGGGTTATGAGTGAAAACTTCAATGTGTTTCTGCACTCTATCCCTGCGACGTCCCACAGCCCGGAGTGTGCTCTCCATGGCCTGAGGTGTGGGTAGTTTGGTTCAACTAGAAGAGAGAGAACATGAGCTTCAGAGAGACCAGGCAAGGATTCGCCAGTCCCTTGCTTTCATGCATTTCTGCTGTTCCACCACTGCCTCCCCACACTCTAGACACCACCAGATGGAAGCTAGAAGTGGCTGAATGACCTTTCTTCCTGGCCACAATTCAGGGGTCCACCTGTGTGATAAGTGTATGGGAGGGGACATGGAATGCAGGACTAGGAGGGCCAGGAAGAAACTGTCCTTCGGGATGAGGGGCCATAGCACATGAAAGAGTGCCAGAGTCAGGAAAACGGGATCAAAACAACATGCATGCTAAGAAAGACTTGAAAATGGGTATTGGTGGGAATGTGCCATCTGCTATGGAACGCAACACAGAGCTGTCACAATAGAGAGGAGAAAAAAATCTTCCATTTGATGCAGCCATCACACTTCTAGGTATCGTTCCCCTTCCTCCCCCCCCCCCAAAAAAAGACAATTTGAAAAGGTAGAGGCACTGCTATGTTCACTGAAGTCCTTACTATAGTACCCAAGATGTGGAAGCCACGAAGCCAGGATATTCATATGCACCAATAAGGCCCTGCATCCATCTCCAGAAGCGCGGCTGGGAATTGGACCGATGGCTCCTGAGTCTCCCTGACCTGACACGGCCCAGGGCTTTATTTTCTGTAAGTAATTTCAGTCGCCTCTTTCTGGGAAAATCCCAGTCTAATGGCTATTCCACTCAAACTTCTTTTCTCAAGACCCCTTCCTAAGACAAAATTCAGTGGAAGATGCCAGTTTATCCTAGGTGGTCTAGTTGATAGATCCGCCCTCCTGAAATCCCTTCTTCCCTTAACTTCCAGAGCAACTCTTGGCAGAGTCAGCCTCCTGCCTTTTTCATCTCCCAACTTTTCTTTTCTTTTCTTTTTTTGGTTTTCGGGGCACACCCAGTGATGTTCAGTGACTCCAGGCTCTGCGCTCAGAAGTCATTCCTGCCTTGAGGGATCATATGGGGTGACTGGGGATTCAACCGAGGTCCATTCTACTTTAGCACGTGCAAAGCAAATGTCCTACCGCTTTTGCCATCGCTCCGCCCCCCTCAACTGTATCATGTTGATGTCCTCTAGAGAACACTGCATCAGACCTCTTTCCCACCCATATACTTATGTTGGGGATATTTTCCCCATTCATCATTTTAAATATCGTTCTTAGAATGATGATATACTAATATGTCCTGAACTTCAAAAATACACATCCCATTGCTTAATTGGCATGTGCTCTTTGGTGTTGTGGGAAAACTCACATGAATCCTGAGCTCTCAATCCCTCACAGACCTGAACACTATTATTCCGTTTCCTTGTGAATAGCTAAAAACACTGATGTGATGGCTGCCATGATGGATATTACATTAAGGAATATGGTGTTGGGTTCGTGCTATCAGCCCAGTGAAAAGACAATGAGACCTCCTGGCAATGCAAGTTACCAGGCGTGGTTTTATATGCTTAGCTAGCTAAGGGTCCAAGACTCCACCTGGGAACAGGCTTCCAGAAAAAAGCCCTGAGTGTAGGACAGAGAAGATATTTATAAACCAAGCCCACACATGCCAGTACTTCAGAGCTGAATGTACAGACCTAGGAAGAAGATAAAAGGGATACACCAGTCAAATGCCGCAGATACGTAACTGAGATGTTAAGGCCCATCCCGAGTGCAGGGACCTGGGAGCCCTGTTCCTTTGTCTTCAACTCTTATCTGAAGGCCAGGCCTCATTCCCACAAGCTAACAAGCTAACAAGGGGGTAGACAGAAGCTGTTTAGCAAAAGCAGAAGCTTTCATGAGGAAAGAGGGAACCTCAGAATCCTACATTGGTAGGAACTAAAGACATTTGTATTGTTTTGGACACACTTCCATAGACAAAGTTATTGAGATTGAGCTTGAGAACTCAATGTTCCACTCCAAACTCACTTCCAGTATCCATTTTCCTCACCAGAGACCCAAAGTTTCTTCCCTTTTCCCACGATGCCCCCTTAAACTCGACATTTGGACCACACCCAGAAGTACTCAAGTCCTGTTCCTAACTTTGTCTCAGGGATCCCTCCTGGCAGTGGTTGGTGGACCATATGTAGTGCAGGTGATCAAACCTGGGCTGGCTGCATGTTCAGCAAGCACCCTATTAACAGTATATATATCCATCCTAGAAACTCCCAACTTGCACCTCCCATAGTATTCTCCATTGCAATAATAGCAAGCACAATGTATGTACCTATTATTTTTTACCTACTGTCCTCTCTCATCCAAATAGTAGAAACAATTAGCAAATGATGATGGCACAAGCCATCAGCAAATGTTATCTTTTCCCAACATGTTCAGAATCTAACCATTTTTTCTTCCTTCTTTCTTTCTTTCTTTCTTTCTTCTTTCTTTCTTTCTTTCTTTCTTTCTTTCTTTCTTTCTTTCTTTCTTTCTTCTTTCTTTCTTCTCTTTCTTCTTCTCTTCTTCTTTCTTTTTTTTCTTCTCTCTTTTTCTTTCTTTCTCTCTTTCTTTCTTTTCTCTCTTTCTCTCTCTCTTCTTTCTTTCTTTCTTTCTTCTTCTTTCTTTCTTTCTTTCTTTTTTCTTCTCTCTCTTTCTTTCTTTCTTTTCTCTTTCTCTTCTTTCTTTTTCTCTTCTTTCTTTCCTACTTTCTTTTTCTTTCTTTCCTTTCTTTCTTTTTTTTCTTTCTTTCTTTTTTTTTCTTTCTTTTTTTTTTCTCTTTCTCTCTTTCTTTTTCTTTTCTTTCTCTTTTTTTTCTTTCTTTCTTTCTTTCTTTCTTTCTCTTTTATCTCTCTTTCTTTCTTTCTTTCTTTCTTTTTTCTTTCTTTCTTTTTCTTCCCTTTTCTACTTGCATTCTTTCTTTTTCTTTCTCTTATCTTTTTCTTCTTTCTTTCTTTCTTTCTTTCTTTCTTTCTTTCTTTTTTCTCTCTCTTTCATTCTTTTTCTTTTATCTTTTCCTTCGTTCCTTTTTCCTTCCTTCCTTCCTTCCTTTTTTCTTCCTTCCTTCCTTCCTTCCTTACTTCCTTCCTTCCTCCCTCCCTCCTTCCTCTCCCTCCCTCCCTTCCTCCCTCCCTCCTCCCTCCCTCCCTCCCTCCCTCCTTCCTTCCTTCCTTCCTTCCTTCCTTCCTTCCTTCCTTCCTTCCATTTTTGGGGCACACCTAGTGACTCCCAGGGGTTAATCCTGGCTATGTGCTCAGAAATTGCTTCTGCCTTGGGGGACCATATGGGACTCAGGGGGATCAAACTGCAGCCCATCCTAGGCTAGCGGGCATAAGGCAGACACCTTAAATCCTGCCCCCACTGCTCTGACCCCAGAAGCTAAACACTTCTTTTGGCTCCCATCCCCAATGTCCTGATCCAATTCACAAGAAGCTTTTTTTTTCTTCACCATTGCGCTAGCTTCCTATTTGAAAATAATTCACGTATCCTCGTTCCTTTTCACTTATCTTCAACACAGCAGTCACTGGATCCTTTTTAAATGTGCTTCAGCTCATGCCACTCCTCTGCTCATCATTCTCTGATGGCTCACAGGTACTGACCCAAAAACCTCTGCACAGACTTAGAGCACAGAGCTCCCAGGCTCCTTTCTTGATATCATCATCTTCCACGCTGTCCTCCTTGTCTAAATAGCAGGCCCAGTACATTCTTGCATTACCATCAAGAATCAGTCCTGGTGAGCTTGGGGGACCATATGAGGTGCTGTGGATTCAACGGGGTTCAGCCAATTGCAAAGCAATTGCTTTACCCACCACCCACCACAATACTATCTCTTCGCTCTCTCCTCAATACTTATTTTGAGTTCTCCAGTTGTTAGTTGGGACATGATTGGACCACACAGGGCTGTGCACAGATGGTACTCTGGTTCTGTACTCAAGAATCACTCTTGGCCCCGCATGGGGAATTGTCTGTGGTGATAAAGATCAAACCAGGATCAGTCACAGCAAGGAAATGGATTTCACTCCTGCACTAAATTTCAGGCCCCTTATTATTTAGGTAAAATGTATTTTATTTATAGTGTTAATGACTGATGTACAAACTCACTACACCTTCACCCCCACTAAAGTGCCCCAAACCTTCTATCTCTGGTCTTGTGTCAACTCTGTCCAACCCTTCCTTATCTCTAACTGCCCGCCTTCTGTTTGGTAATTTGAGTTTTGTAATTCAAGAGGAAGCCACCATTTCTAAAATTACATTTTACATCTACAAAATAGGAGGTATGAAGTGAGTGCAGTGGTTTAGTCTCCACTTTTCACACAGAAGGCCCGAATTCTATCTCCAGGAACACCTATGATCCATTGAGCACTGTAAGGAATAATCTCTGTATACAGATTCAGAGTAAAACTCTGAGCACCGCCAGTTGTGGACCAAAAGCAAAACAAAGAAAAATAAATGAGACTGGAACAATCATACAGCAGGTAGGACATCTGTCTTGTATGCAGGTGACTGTAGATCATTTCTAGACACCTATGTTTTCCCCTGAATACTGACAGGAGTGATCCTTAAGTGCAGAGCCAGGATAATGCCCTGAGAGTTGGCAAGTGTGGCCCCAAAACAAACAAAATAAACATAAAGATTACAGAAAATTATGTAGTATATATTTTATATGCTCAAATAAGTATCAAAGAGAATAATTCATAATGTTTTCTATACAAAGTTTACTTTACTTCCATATTTAAAAGATATGTATTATATAATTAAAGGTATTCTATAAATGACGAGTAAAGCTTTGATTTTATTTTATCTTCTAAATCTGGATTCCTAAAGGCAGAGACCTGTCTCTATTTTATTCGTTGATGAATCACCCAGTACTTTAAACACTACCTGTCACAAAATAAAGGGTAACATATTTGCTGGATGAATACATGAGTGAATTTTACATGTTTCGTCCACTAACTGTCTCTTATCCTTTTCCAGTATCAAAAACTTATGCCTCTTTCACTGAGACGTGAATTCTCTTTGAATCTTGAAAATCAGATCCCTAAATATGAGCCCTATTCGGTACTCTATACAAAATTTTGTCATCCTGGGCCAATATCTTAGGTCTGGGAACAGGTATACCTGACAAGGGACCCTGTCCTTGCTGAAAGCTCCGTGTAGAACAAAGAGAGTTGATTTACTTCTCCAAGTTCCAGCTTTCCCTGTGGAAAATCTAATCTACAATCATAGGCTTGCTGAGAGAAAGAAAGTATGTATGTATATGTATGTGTTTTGCCAAGAGAAGAGACAGGCATAAATATGAGATATTACTATACACGCTGCTCTGATATTTGAGCCCTCTTCAGAGATCAGTTTTGTACGTAGATCCTTCCCCACTGGCCCTTTCATCTCTATGGAATAGATTTCCGAAGCAGAGCTCTTGGTCCTAGAGGTAGGTACCTGCAAAATTTAAACAAGAGTGCCACATTATTTTTCTAAATGAATAATAATCCGTACTCCTACAACTATGAGTGAGAACATAGTTTTCCCCACACACTTCCTATTGCCATATATTATCCAGCTCATTCATTTTTATTAGTCAGATGGCATGGCCTGGGGAATGGTCTCCCATTGTGTTGATTTCTGTTTCCTTTACCCTTATAAATGTGAAAATCTCGATTTCCAGTTTTTGGAGGAATCTCCATATCGCTTTCCATAAAGGTTGAACTAGACAGCATTCCCACCAGCAGTGGATAAGAGTTCCTTTCTCTCTACATCCCCGCCAACACTGTTTATTCTCATTCTTTGTGATGTGTGCCATTCTCTGGGGTGTGAGGTGGTATCTCATCGTTGTTTTGATTTGCATCTCCCTGATGATTAGTGATGTGGAACATTTTTTCATGTGTCTTTGGCCATGCGTATTTCTTCTTTGTCAAAGTGTCTGTTCATTTCTTCTCCCCATTTTTTGATGGGGTTAGATGTTTTTTTCTTGTAAAGTTCTGTCAGTGCCTTGTATATTTTGGAGATTAGCCCCTTATCTGATGGGTATTGGGTGAATAGTTTCTCCCACTCAGTGGGTGGCTCTTGTATCCTGGGCACTATTTCCTTTGAGGTGCAGAAGCTTCTCAGCTTAATATATTCCCATCTGTTAATCTCTGCTTTCACTTGCTTGGAGAGTGCAGTTTCCTCCTTGAAGATGCCTGTAATGTCCTGTAGTGTTTTGCCTATGTGCTGTTCTATATATCTTATGGTTTTGGGGCTGATATCGAGGTCTTTAATCCATTTGGATTTTACCTTTGTACATGATGTTAGCTGGGGGTCTAAGTTTAATTTTTTGCAAGTGGCTATCCAGTTGTGCCAACACCACTTGTTGAAGAGGCTTTCCCTGCTCCATTTAGGATTTCCTGCTCCTTTATCAAAAATTAGATGGTTGTACGTCTGGGGAACATTTTCTGAGTATTCAAGCCTATTCCACTGATCTGAGGACCTATCCTTATTCCAATACCATGCTGTTTTGATAACTGTTGCTTTGTAGTACAGTTTAAAGTTGGGAAAAGTAATTCCTCCCATATTCTTTTTCCCAATGATTGCTTTAGCTATTCGAGGGTGTATATTGTTCCAAATGAATTTCAAAAGTGTCTGATCCACTTCTTTGAAGAATGTCATGGGGTATCTTTAGAGGGATGGCATTAAATCTGTATAATGCCTTGGGGAGTATTGACATTTTGATGATGTTAATCCTGCCAATCCATGAGCAGGGTATGTGTTTCCATTTCCGTGTGTCCTCTCTTATTTCTTGGAGCAGAGTTTTATAGTTTTCTTTGTATAGGTCCTTCACATATTTAGTCAAGTTGATTCCAAGATATTTGAGTTTGTGTGGTACTATTGTGAATGGGGTTGTTTTCTTAATGTCCATTTCTTCTTTATACTGTTGGTGTATAGAAAGGCCATTGATTTTTGTGTGTTAATTTTGTAGCCTGCCACCTTGCTATATGAGTCTATTGTTTCTAGAAGCTTTTTGATAGAGTCTTTAGGGTTTTCTAAGTAGAGTATCATGTCATCTGCAAACAGTGAGAGCTTGACTTCTTCCTTTCCTATCTGGATTCCCTTGATATCCTTTTCTTGCCTAATCGCTATAGCAAGTACTTCCAGTGCTATGTTGAATAGGAGTGGTGAGAGAGGACAGCCTTGTCTTGTGCCAGAATTTAGAGGGAAGGCTTTCAGTTTTTCTCCATTGAGGATAATATTTGCCACTGGCTTGTGGTAGATGGCCTTCACTATATTGAGAAAGGTTCCCTCCATTCCCATCTTGCTGAGAGTTTTGATCAAGAATGGGTGTTGGACCTTATCAAATGCTTTCTCTGCATCTATTGATATGATCATGTGGTTTTTATTTTTCTTGTTATTGATGTTGTGTATTTTGTTGATAGATTTACGGATGTTAAACCAGCCTTGCATTCCTGGGATGAAACCTACTTGATCGTAGTGGATGATCTTCTTAATGAGGCATTGAATCCTATTTGCCAGGATTTTGTTGAGGATCTTTGCATCTGCATTCATCAGTGATATTGGTCTGTAATTTTCTTTTTTGGTAGCGTCTCTGTCTGGTTTAGGTATCAAGTGATGTTGGCTTCATAAAAGCTATTTGGAAGTGTTTCTGTTTGTTCAATTTCACGATCCAGCTATACCACTCCTAGGAATATACCCTAGGAACACAAAAATACAATACAAAAACCCCTTCCTTACACCTATATTCATTGCAGCTCTATTTACCATAGCAAGACTCTGGAAACAACCAAGATGCCCTTCAACAGATGAATGGCTAAAGAAACTGTGGTACATATACACAATGGAATATTATGCAGCTGTCAGGAGAGATGAAGTCATGAAATTTTCCTATACAAGGATGTACATGGAATCTATTATGCTGAGTGAAATAAGTCAGAGAGAGAGAGAAAAACGCAGAATGGTCTCACTCATCTATGGGTTTTAAGAAAAATGAAAGACACCCTTGTAATAATAATTTTCAGACACAAAAGAGAAAAGAGCTGGAAGTTCCAGCTCACCTCAGGAAGCTCACCACAAAGAGTGATGAGTTTAGTTAGAGAAATAACTACATTTTGAACTGTCCTAATATTGAGAATGTATGAGGGAAATGTAGAGCCTGTTTAGGGTACAGGCGGGGGTTTGGGTGGGGAGGAGGGTGATTTGGGACTTGGGTGATGGGAATGTTGCACTGGTGATGGGTGGTGTTCCTTTTATGACTGAAACCCAAACACAATCATGTATGTAATCAAGGTGTTTAAATAAAAAAAAAATTAAAAAAAAAAATAAATGTGAAAATCTTTCCTTATATCTAGTATTTATTGGCTGTTTTCTGTGACATCCCTTTCCATATCCCCATCATCTTTGAGGTTATTTGTGAATTTATTACCAGTATATAGGTTGAGAGCTGCGGAGAGCTAGTGCCAACAGATATAAAGGCACCTCTATTCATAAATAGTGGAAACCCAGTGCCACGATAATTAATAGTCTGCTATAATTGATCATCCAAAACCATTTTCATTTTGGTCATAGAAAAAAGATACAGTGTCTCTCTTATTCTCCCAACTGGGTGCTTAATATGGTCAACTCCTGGGGCCAGAATGAGAGTACACTTCTGTTGCCAGGAGCCAACCAGGATTAGATCTCAGGGCACCCCAAGGGATTCCCCAAACATCATCAGGCCAGGAGTAAGCCCTGGACCCCGCTGAGTATATCCTCAAAGCAAAATATAAAGAAATAAAATGTTCTAAATTCTGTTACTGTGACAATGGTGTCTACAATTCTATATTCTAAAAAACTGTAGACAAGGGAGTTCGTTGTGATATAGCAATTATTTTTCATTGAAGCTGTTAAAAATGGAAAATATATTTGAGATGTTTGCAAAATGATTTCATAAAATTTTCTTTAATGAAATTATATTTTAATCACTCCCTATTACTTTTATTATTTTGCCTTGTAAAAATGGTGCTCAAAGTCACTTCACAGAAATCTCTGGGTTTACAGAGAATCCATGCTTAGTAAGGGAATCTGTGAGGAAGCATTTTAAGAATTTTAAAAATAAGAAACCATGGGCCAGAGTGATAGCACAGTGGTTAGGCCTTTGCTTTGTATGTGGCTGACACGGGAAGGACCCAGGACGGACCCGGGTCTGATCTCTGGCATTCCATATAGTCCCCTGAGCCTGCCAGGAGCGATTTTGAGTGCAGAGCCAGGAGTAACCCCTGAGCACAGCCGAGGGTGGCCCCCCAAATTATTGATACTCTGTTATTTTCTAGCTGCTCCCTCTACCTCCTCCTAATCCCAATATTTTCTCTACAATCTAAACTTTAAATTTTTCTTGGTGGTTCCTATTTGTGAATCTGATCATTTTAGATTTTTTCCTCTAAGTTAAAGTGTTATATTTGGTATCTCAGAACTTGAGAACTTGGTCCCTCCTGTTGTGGTGCCACCAAGTATCTCTATAATGTGGAAAGAGTAAATTTTCGTTGGAGGTCATGAAAATATAGAGTACTCTCTTATTAGCAGTTGTTCATTGTTACCGACTTATTACTAGAAAAACAAGATGAGAAGCAAACTTGCTTTCATTAGCTCAACGTCTTCGGGAATAGAGGCTAATGTTAGTGCAATTTTTGGAAAAAGCAGAAAGAGTGCCTGTGTGGTTTCGTTTATTCCTTTTTCATACACCTTCGCATCTTGCTAACATATGCTAGAGAAAATGCAAAAATAGAAAGCGCAAACAATAATGTTAGTTCCTTAATGAACGAAAACCAGATATTCTTTCTCCAGCCAGAAAATAATTTGTTTTCTGGATTGATTCTACTTGATATTTACCAAAAGTAGTATGCATAAAATAGTATATTTCCTGCCTGTTCTCTGCACCAAGCTTCTACAGAAACCCTTTCTTCCAAATCCAATATTTAGATTTAGTTAGGTAAGTGGATTGTTGGGGTTTGATTTTCTGATTTCCAGGACATTAACAATATGTAATAAAAGAGGCTTTTTGGGCTGTAGGAGCGATCACCCTGGGCTTAGTCTGGACTCTGAGATTTACCTGTTACTTGACTTTAGGAAAGAATTGTGTGCTATATGTATCCCGTTTTTTATCCCTAGTTGAATTAGAAGGGCCTCATAACTGTGATATGCTGCTTTTTCATCTTGAAAGAAAGGGAAGGCTTCTTTTAAAGTGTAGGGTAGACAAGATACTATTTTTTACTTAAAGTCAGGAAAGAGACTCTGAGTCTCAGCAGAATTCCATTAAATGTAGAATATTTTAAGTTTAATCCTATATTCTCAGGTCACCCTAAGTACATTTGTAATTATACAACTTTCCTTTAAGTAAAAATCACAGAACTACGTGTCTTCAGTAATAGCATTTTTTAAATATTTAAAACATACTATCAATTTTGTGGAAAACACATTCATTTGTGATTTATTGTAAGTCTTCAAGCAATCATGGGAAAAAATAAGAATTCATGAAATCCTGTGAATGCGGAATCTGCTCATTTTCTTGTGAACATGATAATGAGTGAGAGACTGGGGTGAGAGAGAGAGAGCTAGAGAGAGAGAGAGAGCTAGAGAGAGAGAGAGCGAGATCGAGCACAAAGTGATATATAAAAATCTTGGAGGACCACATGGGGTGCCGTGGATTGAACTTGGATTGGGTGTGTGCAAGGCAAGCATCTTATACACTGTACAATTTCTCTGATACCTACTACAAGTATTTTAACATTCAATATTGGTGCATGAATACAAATTCAAATGGTACAAAGAAATGGTACAAAAGAGATGGATACTCGGGGCCGAAGAGATAGCCTAGAGGTAGGGCATTTGCCTTGCATGCAGAAGGACTGTGGTTTAAATACCATCATCCAGTGTGGTACCCCGAGCCTGCCAGGAGCGATTTCTGAGTATGGGGCCAGGCGTAACCTCTCAGCGCTGCTGGGTGTGACCCCAAAACCAAACAAACAACAAACAAACAAAAGAGATGGATACTTATTCATTCAGTTGAATACATGATCATAGCTGTGAATAAAACAGGGCAGATATTAATTTTGGATTATTATGTCAGGATCAAAAAAAGAAAGATAATGTTAGAATAAATGAGAGATACTAAGTGAAGGGGCAGCAGGAATAATTGTCCAAATTAGAAATGATTATTTTTTCAATTTTGAAAAATTGTTCACTTATTTTGAATAAATTGTCAAATAAATGAAAAAACTTTCACTTAAGAAAGCAAAAGGGATATACAACGAAAAGTAAAACTTCCAACCACAATATTGGCTTCTCAGAAACATCCGCTATTTCAACTGTTGGTGTCTATCCGAGAGATTATATTATTCTTTTCATTTACAGATATGTGTATGCATGATAAATATATATATATATATATGCATAGAGGCCACAAATGATATGATGTTATTCACATTGGGTTTCTAGCTGTACCTGTTTTCACTTAAAAGAGCATGGAAAACACAGCTTTATAATAGATTTTATTATTATTTGGGAGGGCACACCTGGAGATTCTCAGAACTCATTCCTGGCAGTGCTTGGGGATCTTACGCAAAGCTGAGGATGACCGAATACAAGGCAAATAAATACTTTACCCACAATACTATCTCTGGCTCAAGTAATTAATTTTATAACTTCTGTAACATGCTTTCAAACCTGTTAATATTTATGACATCTATGTGCAAGGCTGCTGCATCACACCTCCACCAAAATACACAAAACCTAAAGTGCTGGCTTTGCCTGGACAAAGAGAATTTTCTCTAATGGGTAGAAGTAGCCCTGTGTTTAGGCTCCAGTTGAAAATGAGAGTCACTTGACATCAAGGCTATCCAAATTAGAAAGGAAGAAGTCAAATTATCACTATTTTTCCGATGACATGACACTATATATTGAAAACCCTAATAAAGCTTCCATCAAAAAAAGCCTAAAACGATAATAAAATGCAATAAGGCAGCAGGTTATAAAGTTCATGCTCAAAAATCAGTAGCATTCCTGTATACAGATAATGAAGTAGAGTTAAAAATTTAAGAACACTATCCTCTTTAAATCAGTCCCTCCAAACATAAATACCTAGCAGTCAACTTAACAAAGAAGGTGAAAAACATACAATGAAAACTATAAAATTGCTCCCAAGAAAAATAGAAGATACCAGAAATGAAAAGGCAATGTCCCTTTATTGACTGAAATAATCAACATTGTTAAAATTCATCTTGTATGAAGAGTATTATCCAGATTCAATGCAATACTCATTTTAGTTCCAATGATTTTTTTCAGCGACATGGAACAAAGTCTACTAAAATGTTTATGGAGCACTAAAACTTCCAAAATATGTAAAGAAATCCTAAAAACAAAACAAAACCAAAAAAAAAGGCATACGGGAAACACTGCATTTACTAAGTTGGAACTCGACTACAAAAGTATGATATAATGATAAACCTGCAGACCAGTGGAATGGATTTGGGAGTCCTGGGTTAATCCCAATATCTATGATCTGCTAATACTTAACAAAGGAGGTATATAAGTAAAGTGCAACAAAAATTAGCCATGTCCAAATACATCAGAGGGAAACTGGAGTCATTGGAAGTGGGAAATGCGCACTGGTAAAATGTGTTGTACATTGTATGGCTGAAAACCAATCACGAACATATTTGCAGGGTTTAAAAAGATTTTTTTCTAGTAGATATGAAGAGAGAGAGAGGAGAGAGAGAGAGAATGGGGAAAGTGTAGGTTAGGATGTAACTCAACAGTAGAGCACCTGCCTTACATTGTAAGATCCTGGGTTCTAACCCCAGCACCACAAGCAAAGCAAATCAAAGGTAGGATACTTGCTTTGCAATCAAATTCAATCTGCATTGTCCCATATGGTTCCCTGTGCATTGCCAAGAGCGGTTTCTGAGTACAGAACCAGGAGTAAACTCAGGACACAGCCAGTATGGCCTCAAATACCACACTCCAAAAAAAGGAGGCTTCTCTTTACCACAATGGAACTTTCTGTTAAAGACACATAGATAATGGGTCCTGGATGACAGCACAACAGGCAGGGAACTAGGCATGTGTCTGACCTAGGTTTGGTCCTTAGCAAACCATTTGGTTCCCTGAGCATGGCCAGGAGTAATTCCTGAGTGCAAAGCCAGGAGTAATCCCTGAACACACAGCCAAGTGTGGCCCAAATCAAAACAACAAAAAAGAAACTTAGAGACAAAAAAGTCACAGGGGAAAAAGCTTCATCATATTGACCTTGACAGAAGTTTCATTGCTCAGACGAAAAACATCAGCATAAATGTATCAGTAGGTAAATGCAGTTACATTAAACTAAAAAGCTTCTGCCAAGGAAAAAAAAGTGACTGAAAGGTCATTCTAAGAAAAACAGAAAGCATTTGAGAACCTGGAAATGCCTAGGAAAGTTCTGACACAAATTTCAGTTAGCCCAATAGCAAACATGGAACAAGGAGTTAAATGGCCAATTCTCTAATTAAGACAAACATCCTGAGACTGAAATGACAGTAGAGCAGAGATGACAGTTGCCTTTCAAGAGATTCACACAGGTTCAATACTTGGCACCATATATGGTTCTGTCAGACAAGAGCCAGGAGTATACAGGAACAAAGTTGTTTGTGGGCCAGTAAGAACAAAAAATGTTAAAAGGCAAAAAGGCAACCTGGGAGGGAGGGAGGGAGGGAGGGAAGGAGGGAGGGAGGGCATTGGTAGGGGTTAACGACTATTGGAATGTTAGATATGAATGAAACTCACTAACATGTTTTGAATTCTATCTCATGGTGATACAGCAGAAAAAAAATCAAGATTTTTTTTAAAAAGATACAAACATGATCAATCTTCAACCAAAAGATAGTTCACTAGGGCCTGGAGTGATAGCACAGCAGGGAGGGCATTTACCTTGCACATAAATAACCCATGTTCCATCTTCGGCATCCCAATTGGTCCTCCAGAGCAGGAATAATTTCTGAGCACGGAGTCAGGAGTAACCCTGAGTACCACCTGGGTGTGGCCAATTGAAAATTAAAAAAAAAAGGGCCCGGAGAGATAGTATAGCGGCGTTTGCCTTGCAAGCAGCCGATCCAGGACCAAAGGTGGTTGGTTCGAATCCCAGTGTCCCATATGGTCCCCCGTGCCTGCCAGGAGCTATTTCTGAGTAGACAGCCAGGAGTAACCCCTGAGCAACGCCTGGTGTGGCCCAGAAACCAAAAAAAAAAAAGAGATAGAAAAATAAAAAAAAATAACTTCACATCTGTTAGAATGGCTATTGATGTTTGTATGTTGGTGATGATGTGAGAAAATGAAGCCTTGGGTATTGTGGGTGAGAATGCAAAATAATGTAGCCATGATGGAAAACAGGACTGGGGAGAAACACAGTGTTAACTTTCTCTGCAGGTGGTCATCCTTCCAAAATATGTAAAGAAATACTAAAAACAAAACAGAACCCAAGAAAGCATACGGGAACACTGCATTTACTAACTTTGAACTCGACTACAAAAGAATAATAATCATAGTTCATGGTGCTGATATAATGATAGACCTGCAGACCAATGGAATGGATTTGGGAGTCCTGGGTTAATCCGAATAACTATGATCTGCTAATACTTAACAAAGAAGATAAATATGCAAAATGGAACAAAGAAAATCTCTCTAATAAAGTGTTAGAAAAACTAGCCATGTCTAAAATACATTAGAACTATATTTCACACCCTTCATAAAAGTATACTCAAAGTGGATTAAATAGCTCAAGATTAATGATATCATAAATCAGGACAACAGTGAGATATCTCACACCATAGAGACTGGCACACATCAAAAAGAATAAGAACAGCCAACACTGCACAGATACAGGAAATGGGACTCTCATTCACCGCTGGTGAAAATGTCGACCAATTCAGCCTTTTTGGAAAGCAATATAGATATTCCTCAGAAATCTAGAAATTGAGCTTCCATATGATCAGCAGTACTCCTTTTAGGAATATACCCGAGGGGCCCTAAAGCAAAACGGGGAAGGAAGGTTTCTGCACTCCTCTATTCATCACAGCTCTATTCATAATAGCCAGAGTCTGAAAACCACCCAAGTGCCCAAGAGTTGCAAAAGTGATGATGGTACATCTACACAATGGAACACTAGGCAACTGATAGGAAATATGAAATCATGATATTTTCTTACAGTGAAATGGATATGGTAAGAATTTTGCTGAGTGAAACGAGTCAGAGAGTGATAGACATAGAATCATCACACTCATTAGTGGGATATAAAAACTTAGTATGGTAATAATATTCAAGGGCAATATAGATGAGGGCCAGGAGAACCAGTCCATGTAGAAAGCTTACTACAAATAACAGGGGCAATGTATTTTTAGCAATGATAGTTCGGAAATATCACTGTGGACAAAAAGTAGGTGCTAAAAGGAAATAAGGTGATATGCATGATATCCCATTCAGGAACAATACTGCAAACCACTGTGCTCAAAAAGAAAAAAGAAGAGAGAGAATAAAATGTCTGCCACAGAAGCAGATAGGGGATAGGGTAGAGGGAAACTGGAGTCATTGGAAGAGGGAAATGTACACTGCTAAAGGGTGTTGTACATTGTATGACTGAAAACCAATAACGAACAAATTTGCAGGATTTAAATTATTTTTTCTAGTAGATTTGAAGAGAGAGAAAGGAGAGAGAGAGAATGGGGAAAGTGTAGGTTAGGATGTAACTCAACAGTAGAGCACCTGCCTTACATTGTAAGATCCTGGGTTCTAACCCCAGCACCACAAGCAAAGCAAATCAAAGGTAGGATACTTGCTTTGCAATCAAATTCAATCTGCATTGTCCCATATGGTTCCCTGTGCATTGCCAAGAGCGGTTTCTGAGTACAGAACCAGGAGTAAACTCAGGACACAGCCAGTATGGCCTCAAATACCACACTCCAAAAAAAGGAGGCTTCTCTTTACCACAATGGAACTTTCTGTTAAAGACACATAGATAATGGGTCCTGGATGACAGCACAACAGGCAGGGAACTAGGCATGTGTCTGACCTAGGTTTGGTCCTTAGCAAACCATTTGGTTCCCTGAGCATGGCCAGGAGTAATTCCTGAGTGCAAAGCCAGGAGTAATCCCTGAACACACAGCCAAGTGTGGCCCAAATCAAAACAACAAAAAAGAAACTTAGAGACAAAAAAGTCACAGGGGAAAAAGCTTCATCATATTGACCTTGACAGAAGTTTCATTGCTCAGACGAAAAACATCAGCATAAATGTATCAGTAGGTAAATGCAGTTACATTAAACTAAAAAGCTTCTGCCAAGGAAGGAAAAAAGAGACTGAAAGGTCATCCTACAGAAAAACAGAAAGCATTTGAGAACCTGGAAATGCCTAGGAAAGTTCTGACACAAATTTCAGTTAGCCCAATAGCAAACATGGAACAAGGAGTTAAATGGCCAATTCTCTAATTAAGACAAACATCCTGAGACTGAAATGACAGTAGAGCAGAGATGACAGTTGCCTTTCAAGAGATACACACAGGTTCAATACTTGGCACCATATATGGTTCTGTCAGACAAGAGCCAGGAGTATACAGGAACAAAGTTGTTTGTGGGCCAGTAAGAACAAAAAATGTTAAAAGGCAAAAAGGCAACCTGGGAGGGAGGGAGGGAGGGAGGGAAGGAGGGAGGGAGGGCATTGGTAGGGGTTAACGACTATTGGAATGTTAGATATGAATGAAACTCACTAACATGTTTTGAATTCTATCTCATGGTGATACAGCAGAAAAAAAATCAAGATTTTTTTTAAAAAGATACAAACATGATCAATCTTCAACCAAAAGATAGTTCACTAGGGCCTGGAGTGATAGCACAGCAGGGAGGGCATTTACCTTGCACATAAATAACCCATGTTCCATCTTCGGCATCCCAATTGGTCCTCCAGAGCAGGAATAATTTCTGAGCACGGAGTCAGGAGTAACCCTGAGTACCACCTGGCTGTGGCCAATTGAAAATTTAAAAAAAAGGGCCCGGAGAGATAGCACAGCGGCGTTTGCTTTGCAAGCAGCCGATCCAGGACCAAAGGTGGTTGGTTCGAATCCCAGTGTCCCATATGGTCCCCCGTGCCTGCCAGGAGCTATTTCTGAGTAGACAGCCAGGAGTAACCCCTGAGCAACGCCTGGTGTGGCCCAGAAACCAAAAAAAAAAAAAAAGAAAAATAAAAAAAAAATAACTTCACATCTGTTAGAATGGCTATTGATGTTTGTATGTTGGTGATGATGTGAGAAAATGAAGCCTTGGGTATTGTGGGTGAGAATGTAAAATAATGTAGCCATGATGGAAAACAGGACTGGGGAGAAACACAGTGTTAACTTTCTCTGCAGGTGGTCATCCTTCCAAAATATGTAAAGAAATCCTAAAAACAAAACAGAACCCAAGAAGGCATACGGGAACACTGCATTTACTAACTTTGAACTCGACTACAAAAGAATAATAATCATAGTTCATGGTGCTGATATAATGATAGACCTGCAGACCAATGGAATGGATTTGGGAGTCCTGGGTTAATCCGAATAACTATGATCTGCTAATACTTAACAAAGAAGATAAATATGCAAAATGGAACAAAGAAAATCTCTCTAATAAAGTGTTAGAAAAACTAGCCATGTCTAAAATACATTAGAACTATATTTCACACCCTTCATAAAAGTATACTCAAAGTGGATTAAATAGCTCAAGATTAATGATATCATAAATCAGGACAACAGTGAGATATCTCACACCATAGAGACTGGCACACATCAAAAAGAATAAGAACAGCCAACACTGCACAGATACAGGAAATGGGACTCTCATTCACCGCTGGTGAAAATGTCGACCAATTCAGCCTTTTTGGAAAGCAATATAGATATTCCTCAGAAATCTAGAAATTGAGCTTCCATATGATCAGCAGTACTCCTTTTAGGAATATACCCGAGGGGCCCTAAAGCAAAACGGGGAAGGAAGGTTTCTGCACTCCTCTATTCATCACAGCTCTATTCATAATAGCCAGAGTCTGAAAACCACCCAAGTGCCCAAGAGTGCAAAAGTGATGATGGTACATCTACACAATGGAACACTAGGCAACTGATAGGAAATATGAAATCATGATATTTTCTTACAGTGAAATGGATATGGTAAGAATTTTGCTGAGTGAAACGAGTCAGAGAGTGATAGACATAGAATCATCACACTCATTAGTGGGATATAAAAACTTAGTATGGTAATAATATTCAAGGGCAATATAGATGAGGGCCAGGAGAACCAGTCCATGTAGAAAGCTTACTACAAATAACAGGGGCAATGTATTTTTAGCAATGATAGTTCGGAAATATCACTGTGGACAAAAAGTAGGTGCTAAAAGGAAATAAGGTGATATGCATGATATCCCATTCAGGAACAATACTGCAAACCACTGTGCTCAAAAAGAAAAAAGAAGAGAGAGAATAAAATGTCTGCCACAGAAGCAGATAGGGGAGAGGGTAGAAGGGAGGGCAGAGGGATACTGGAGTCATTGGAAGAGGGAAATGTACACTGCTAAAGGGTGTTGTACATTGTATGACTGAAAACCAATAACGAACAAATTTGCAGGATTTAAAAAAATTTTTCTAGTAGATTTGAAGAGAGAGAGGAGAGAGAGAGAATTGGGAAAGTGTAGGTTAGGATGTAACTCAACAGTAGAGCACCTGCCTTACATTGTAAGATCCTGGGTTCTAACACCAGCACCACAAGCAAACCAAATCAAAGGTAGGATACTTGCTTTGCAATCAAATTCAATCTGCATTGTCCCATATGGTTCCCTGTGCATTGCCAAGAGCGGTTTCTGAGTACAGAACCAGGAGTAAACTCAGGACACAGCCAGTATGGCCTCAAATACCGCACTCCAAAAAAAGGAGGCTTCTCTTTACCACAATGGAACTTTCTGTTAAAGACACATAGATAATGGGTCCTGGATGACAGCACAACAGGTAGGGAACTTGCACGTGTCTGACCTAGGTTTGGTCCTTAGCAAACCATTTGGTTCCCTGAGCATGGCCAGGAGTAATTCCTGAGTGCAAAGCCAGGAGTAATCCCTGAACACACAGCCAAGTGTGGCCCAAATCAAGCAAACAACAAAAAAGAAACTTAGAGACAAAAAAGTCACAGGGGAAAAAGCTTCATCATATTGACCTTGACAGAAGTTTCATTGCTCAGACGAAAAACATCAGCATAAATGTATCAGTAGATAAATGCAGTTGCAATAAACTAAAAAGCTTCTGCCAAGGAAGGAAAAAAGAGACTGAAAGGTCATCCTACAGAAAAACAGAAAGCATTTGAGAACCTGGAAATGCCTAGGAAAGTTCTGACACAAATTTCAGTTAGCCCAATAGCAAACATGGAACAAGGAGTTAAACGATTTGGAAACCACTGTTGTTTAATTCCGTAAAATGAAAAAGAACTATGGTATAATGTGGGCAAAACCTCCCCCAATTTTTTGTTTATAGCACCTGGATGGTCAGACCCACCCACAACTCGGAGGGGTCTGTGGTTTTGTGTTACCTGGGGGGAAGGTGAAAAAGGCAGCAAGGAAAATGGTGAGCAGCTGGAAAGGGAGACAGAGAGCTCCTGAGAGAGTCAGATAGCGAAATGAGAAGCAGCAGAGAGACGCTGCATGAAGTTTAGCATAGAAACCATGTGAGGAAATGCACATGACTGCTAGTGCTGTGAAATAAAGCTGGCTGACTCCTATGAAACTTTAACTGACTGCCTGTGAAATTATTTTGCCATTACCCTTCTCCATTCCACCCGTCGGAAGGGGTAAAGGCACTGTGCCGAGAAAGGCCTCACACAGACACATGGACATTAGATATTATATTTTAAAATGAAAACAACAAGGAAGTACATACTTCTTCCCATGTCAATGATCTTTCAAAACGATTTCATTTGTTCTCATTGAGCAAGAGTTAATTGATGACAAACTAGGGACTTAATTCACTGCTTTAGAAGATACTGATAGAAGGCTTGACAAGGAGGTCCAGAGCCTCAAGACACACTTGTCTCCAAATGCCATTATGAGTATAAGTACCTCTATGTTACACCTTATCACTATAATATTTCCGTACCTGGGGAGAAGGCGCAAAATCATCTTTTGGGCGTGTGGAGACACAACGATATGTCTATTAACATTAAACAACTCCAGCAAGATATTTCAACCCTTAGTAAAGCCAATCTGAATGTTTCTGATGTTGACTCTGGCAACGGGCATTTGACACAATTCACGGAATCCTAACATGGTCAGTTGGCCTCATTGGGTAGTCACTGCCGGCATTGGTTTATTACTCATTATATTGGCTGCTGTCCAAAACGGGGGAAATGCAGTAGCCCTCGGCTTACAGGCATGATGGCTGAATAACAGCAGGACTGCTGTGGTGCATGGGGTGCAACCCCTGAGAAAGGGCGTGCAGTTGGCAGACACTGCTGAGAAAAGTACAGCTGTGCCTTAGGTTAGCATTTGGCAAGGTAGCAACAATGAACTTATTAAACATTAATGTATGATGAGAATTAATAATGCCGAGTACATAAAATATTGTGTACCTTTGCCCCCTTGCATTAAAACAAGAATTTTTTGAATACACCTTACTTACTCTAAACTGATGGAATAATTGACAATGATATTTTTCTCAAGCTGGTAGAATCTACAATATTTTTCCAATCTAGTAGAATCAATAGTACTATTTCTTAGTCAGGAATTTAGTATTGTATAGCCTACAGGTGTATAGTTTGGTCTTTTAATTACATCTTCTCTCTTTTTACGATAGTACTTTGGCATAATATTAAATGACAATGGGATTGTATCTTATTGATTAACAGTTGATTAGCAAGAAACATATCCAAGAGGAAAGCATGTTTTTCTCATTTCTGTTGACTAGAATGAGTCATATCCAAGAGGAAATAATAAGTATTTTTCTGATTTCTGTTTATGGTAAATGAAACTGATAACAAAGAATTTAGAAAACACATATAATTCTTAGATGATTGTCTAATGATTGTGTTGACACATGTTTATTCCGTAGCAAAAAAAATATCACATTTGATCTACCCAACTTCCTAATATTGATAATTTTTGCTTAAATATGAAGCAGACCTCCCAAGAACTTGGACTCAATTCCAACTAGTCTTGAGTGTGTTTGGTCTCTGTGTACCCACTCTTTGCAGACTCCTTGCTCCCATCCTCTTATTGAATAACCCTGAAGCCCCTCTCAGTGCTGCCTGACTCAGCTGAGCAGCGACATTTTGGGACCATAAGCAGTGATAAAGATAAATCTCAAGTCAGCAGCATGCAAGGCAAGTTTCTATCTTATTTGTTATTTCTCTAGTCCAAATATATAATGCCTATTATTACTAGATTATTTTGGTTTGGCAGTCACACCTGGCTGTACTCAATGCTGACATCTTGTGTTATGCTCAGGAATCATTCCTGGCACAACTTAGGTATCCTATATGGTGCTGGAATTGAATTGAGAGCAACTGCATAAAAGTCAAAAACCTTATCCTGCTGCATTATATCTCTGGCTATGTAGAAATGATTTTAATACACATTTAGGTTTCCATAGCAATTCAAGAAAGTTAACTTGTGCTTCATTTTATAAAAATCTTTTAAGTCTGAATTAGGCAGAGTAAAGCATCTCAATTATGTAACTGGGTTTTCCAACTAAGAGTGAGTAAAGACCAGGATATGCTCTTCTCTTTCTCCTTCCTTTCTTCCTTCTTTGCTTCCTTGCTTCCTTCCTTCCTCCCTATCCTCCCTTTTCCATCCTTCCCTTTTCTTCCCTTCCCAACCCTCCCCTTCCTTCCCCTCCCCTCTCCTCCTTTCTTCCTTCTCTCCTTTCACTACCCTCCCCTCTGATCCCCTTCCCTCCCAACCATCTCCTTCCCTTCTATACTCTCCACTCCTCTCTCCCCTTCTCCTTCACTACTCTCTCCTCTCTTTTACCTTTCCCTCTCTCTCTTTTTATTTTGGTGGCCACACAGGTGATGGTCAGGGCTTACTCTTGGATTAGAAAATAGGATCAATTCTGGCAGGACTTTGAGAGTTCTATATGGGGTATCAGGTTGAGAATTTGGATGAATTGTGTGTGTGAGACCAATGGCCTACTGTTTGCCTTATCTAACTCTTGCCCATTTTGTTTTTAAATGATATTCAAATGGAAATCTTTTGCCTCTGGAATATATTGTTTGAATTAATTGCTTCAAAAGATGTTGATGACTTCTACTTCCTAGAAGATGGGAGACATAATGTTGGCATTTTGCATGAGGAAACACAACTAACTTTCCTTTAGATTGCATCTAAAACAAGCAGAAGACTGAAATGTGGAGAAGATAAACTTGTAGATCTTGGGATTCAAATAACAGTCTTGTGTCTCTAAGTTCCCTTTCTTCCTCTCATCTCCCTTCACTTTCCTTCCCTCTTCTCCTGCCCCCTCTCTTCCGTTCCCTTCTACATCCTTCTACTCCCTTTCCTGCCCCTCCTCCCTCCTCTCCCCTGCCTTTCTCCCTTTCCTTCTGCTCCCCTTCCTTCTCCTTCATTTGTTAGACCCTGAGACCCTGAAGCTATACCACAATAAGCCTATAGAAGAGCTTCTAAGTGTCTTCCCCCTTCCCCCACCGTTTTCAGAAAATGCTCCCCTTGCATTCTCTGCCCAATTCCCAGAAAATGAAGTGGCACTTTGTACTATAGAGTGGTCAAGGCCTTCTTGTTATGAAGACCTTTCTGTTTTCCAGGGCAAATGGTATCAGACCACATAAGGAGGGGCAGGGGCTAAGACATCTGTGTAAGGGGTTGATGCAGGGATGAAAATGAAAATCGAACCAATCGTGTTTACTGTGGAAACTAAGTTGTATTAACCAATCAAATGTTTAACCTGCTAAAGCTTACTAACCCTATAAAAACTGCTGTTGTTGTCACCCTCGGTCCATGTCCTTAGACATGTGCCTTGGCTAGCCGATGAAACTCCCTTTTCTGTTATTTTTTTTTAGCCACACCCAAGGTGCTCAAGGACTCCTCCTCTCTGGCTCAGAAATTGCTCTTGACAGGATGCGGAGACCATATGGCATGCCGGGAATCAAACCTAGGTCTCTCCTGTGTTGGCCACATGCAAGGCAAATGCCCTAACCCTCTCCAGCCCTAAACTCCCTTTTGCATCTTACAGTATCAGAGATGGTCTTTGACTCTCAGTGTTGATTGGGCGGTCCACTTGGTCCCTAATGCCTTCCCTCCATTTCCCTTCCTTTCCCTTCCTTCCACTCCCCTTCCCATCCCTTCTCTTTCTTCCCCTCTCTTCTCCTTCCTTCCCCTCCCTTACCTCCTTTGCCCTTCCATCGTGTCCTGTCCCATTCATTACCCTCCTCCTCTGTTTCCTCCCCTTCCCTCTTCTCCCAACACTCTCCTCTCTTTTCTCTTTCTTTCTATCACTTCCCATTTAAGTTACTTATTTTGTGGGGACCCTGTGACACTCCTGGATTTGTGCTCAGAAGAAACTGCTTCGTGATGTTCAAGGGGGACATATGCAGTTCCAGGATCAAATTAGGTTCAGCTAAGGCACAGCAAGCTAAATGCACATTTGCATTAGCTAAGTGCAGGCAAAATGGATAGCAAGGCATATGTATTATTTGCTATACTCTATCTTTATATGTTAAAATTTAGTTTTGATATGCATGGGATTTGAACCCACTGCTTTAGATGTACAAGCCAAGAGATTTACAACTGGGCCACCTCCACAGCTAATTATTATATGCCTCATGATTCTGAAAGCTGGAGCTGAGGAAAGTGCCCCCCAGACATGTAGAGACTGGGAACCCAAAAGTACCAGAAAACAACTCTCCAAGCAAATCCCCCAAACCTACCCTCTGTAGTCAAAGTCTATGGGGTCAGAATCTAGGTTTAGACAGCAACTGAACTACTCTATTCCAGAACTGCACAAACTCTGCCTGCCCCCTGCCATTTCATCACACTCACAACAGTCAAGTGGTGAGTCCAGATTTCTACCTTTATGAAGCTTCAAGGAGATAGCCCCTGCCTCCTGCTTGGTGGTGCCAGAGGAGACCTGGAAGAGAATCAAAATGTTTCAAACCCCACTGCAGTCAACAAGGTCACTGCTTCTCCTGGTATCAGGAGAAGGCATCTGGAAAGAAGGAACACTTGGAAAGCGTCTAAGGAATGAAAGAAAGAGGAAGGAAAGAATGGAGCCTGATTGAGGAGCTGCAGCTGCCAGTCAACTCTGCAATTCCACCTCAAGTGTGTAAGAGATCTGAACTTTCACCTCTACCTGTCAATGCAATAGCAATATGGACAAGATGTCCTGACCAGTCACATAAGAGTATTTTATTTGCATGAGAAAATGGAGTAAAGAGGTTTGGCTGCTAGATTACCTGGACCCAAGAGCTTAGGACAGAGAAGGAAAGAAATGACAATTTACTTAAAGACTGGAGAAACCAGGTATCTTTTAGGCCAAGGGAATTTCCTTTCTAATTTCCCCCAATACTTACTGTGCTTACACACACACACACACACACACCACAAGAAGACTGAAAACATACTCCTTCCTCCCCCAGTTTTCCTTTTTTCTTTTCTTTTTCTCTCTTTTTCCCCTCCCTCAAGTTGTTGCCATTTTACCTCATGTTGATTTTTGCTGTCTATTTTTTTTTGTCAGTGCCTGGTTATTTTTGTCTTCTTTTCTCTTTTATTTTTCCCTTTTCTCCTTTTAAATTTATATTGATAGCTTCTATACAGACCCCTCCCAGCGTTTTGGGGGGGAAGAAAAAAAAGTGGATGGTACCAGGAGTAAATAGTCCTATGAACATTGAGTGGAAATTAAAAATCATCAGACCCAAACACCAAACCCAAAGTCATAAACAACAGAATCAAGATACCCACTGTACATCAAGATATATTCAAAAGGGATTGACTACACTAGCATTAAGGGAGCAAGGGGGAAGTTTGGGGTACATGCCGGGAACAGGGGTGAAGGGAGGAAAACACTGGCGGTGGTTATGGCCCTAATTCACCACTTTGTAGTTTACATATATCTATGGATGATTTGTAATTCCACATTGGTCGCAATAAAAAAAAACATGATGGGAAGAATAAAGGTTAGAAAAGGGAAGTAGTATATTCATTGCAGCACTATTTACCATAGCAAGACTCTGGAAACAACCAAGATGCCCTTCAACAGACGAATGGCTAAAGAAACTGTGGTCCATATACACAATGGAATATTATGCAGCTGTCAGGAGAGATGAAGTCATGAAATTTTCCTATACATGGATGTATACGGAATCTATTATGCTGAGTGAAATAAGTCAGAGAGAGAGAGAGAGAGAAAAACGCAGAATGGTATCACTCATCTATGGGTTTTAAGAAAAATGAAAGACATTCTTGCAATAATAATTTTCAGACACAAAAGAGAAAAGAGCTGGAAGTTCCAGCTCACCTCAGGAAGCTCACCACAAAGAGTGATGAGTTTAGTTAGAGAAATAACTACATTTTGAACTGTCCTAATAATGAGAATGTATGAGGGAAATGGAGAGCCTGTTTAGAGTACAGGCGGGGGCGGGTGGGGAGGAGGGAGACTTGGGACATTGGTGATGGGAATGTTGCACTGGTGATGGGTGGTGTTCTTTACATGACTGAAACCCAAACACAATCATGTATGTAATCAAGGTGTTTAAATAAAAAAAAAAGAAAAAGAAAAAGAAAAGGGAAGTAGTGGGCCCGGAGAGATAGCACAGCGGTGTTTGCCTTGCAATCAGCTGATCCAGGACCTAAAGTGGTTGGTTCGAATCCAGGTGTCCCATATGGTCTCCCCATGCCTGCCAGGAGCTATTTCTGAGCAGACAGCCAGGAGTAACCCCTGAGCACCAACGGGTGTGACTCAAAAACCAAAAAAAAAAAAAAAAAAGAGAAGGGAAGTAGTGTGGAAATAGCGTTGCTTATATATATTTTATAATATATAATGATATATACTATAAAATCATAATATTAATATTATATTATTAATGTATAGTATATTGTTATATGTAATTACACTATATTTAACATATATCATATATAATAAATATTTACATGAATACATTGTGTAATATAAATATTTTAGACATTATATGTCATGTAATATAATATAATATAATATAATATAATATAATATAATATAATATAATATAATATAATATAATATAATATAATGTAATGTAATGTAATGTAATGTAATGTAATGTAATGTAATGTAATATAATGTAATGTAATGTAATGTAATGTAATGTAATGTAATATGATATATCATAAATATAATCACATATTAATATAGATTACAATATAAATATATTAATATATAAATATAATATTATTTATATAATAATATAATACTTAATTCTATGTCATTATATATTATACATAATATAAGGTATACTATTACAATATGTCATTAATATAATAATATATTGTATAATTAATAAGTAATATATTTTAATACATATAGTCTATAGATATATTTTATATATAATATGCATAAATATTATATGTAATATTTAATAAATATAATAGTAATTATAATATTCTATTAATTTTAAATTATTACATTTTGCCTCCACAAAAAGAAGTATAAGTGATGTTAAATGGCATATATGCTAACACATGGAGGGAATGGTTTCAGAAGGTATACATGTATCAGATCATCAAATAGTAAAATTTAAAAACCTTACAGTTCTATTTGTGAATTATATTTCAATAAAGTTTTGGAGAAGTTACTTTTATTTACAGAAGAAATTTTTTCAAAGAATCTATTTGATGCTCATAGGCTCATGTCTTGCATACAGAAAGACTCAAGTTTAATCCCTGTACAACATATGTCCCCACCAAGCATGGTTGGGTATAGAATGTGTGGCCTAGACAAACATTAAATGATCTAGCCCAGTATGTTGGCCAACTATAAATTAAGGTCACTCTGGGACCCCAAAACAGTTCCTGGGAGGTATTCAAAATATAAATTACAAATATTGGTGAAGGAGGTTGACACTGGAAGTGGGGTTGGTACTGAAACATTGTCTATCTAAAATTCAGCTGTGAAGAACTTTGTAAATCACAATCCTTAACATTTGTTTAAATTTTGTGTTTGTTTTGTTTTGTTTTGTTTTAAGACTATATCTGGCAGTGTTGAGGAGTTACTCCTGGCTCTGCTCTTAGAAATTACTCCTGGCAGATTCAGGGGACCATATGGGATGCTGAGTTTTATACATGGTTTCGCCACCTACAAGACAAATGCCTTATCTGCTGTACTATTGTTCCAACCCCTAATGTTTTTTAAAAAGAAAAAATAATGAATTTAATTTTTAAAAAAAAGTTACTGTATTCCAGGTAAGAGATGTATTGGCCACTGTGAATCTGGACAATGGCCATGGATAAGAAGAGAAGAGGCCAGGAATTTGATTGAGATCAGAGACTCAGAAAGCCCTAACGCTGAGCCAAAGGGCTCAGTTAGAGCAAGGAGTTGGGGCAAGAGTGTGGACATCAGTGTTTACAGCTGCTGGGATGTCAAATTTACAAGGAGTGAAATGTGACCTATGCGATATTGTGATAGTGATGCGATATTGTGATATTGTGGGCTATCTTAGAGAGATCGTTTCCTGTGAAATGAAGAGGGCAAACTAAACTACACGGATGACTGAGAAGTCTCTGAGGAAGTAGACTACATGATACATCAACAAGGCATCTGGCACTTGTAGCTCTTAATATCTTTGTCTGCTGACCTTCCTTCTCTATATTTGTAATGAGGTAACTTCAGTGTGAATTAAAGTAGCTCTATGGAAAGGAAAATATCACAATAAAGCAATACCAGGTGTAGTTAAATATTTACTAGTCCTCTGGCATCCTATTTCTTGAGGTAAAATATTAAATTCAAATATTACAGAGAAACACAGCTGGTCCTGAATATTCAAGCTCCCAAAGGTTCCACATTAATGAATCTTTTTTTTTTTTTTTTTGGTTTTTGGGCCAAACCCGGTAACACTCAGGGGTTACTCCTGGCTATGTGCTCAGAAGTTGCTCCTGGCTTGGGGGACCATATGGGACACCCGGGGATCGAACCGCAGTCCGTCCAAGGCTAGGGCAGGCAAGTCAGGCACCTTACCTTTAGCGCCACCGCCCAGCCCCTAATGAATCATTTGTAAACCTGGACAGTGTTTTACTTTGTTCAAGGAAAAGAAACACAGTCATTTCTCAACTATGGCTTTATGAAATGAATGTCAATTTTAAATTAGCCTGGTTCGAAATGAAAACAGGCCTTTAATATTATAATTATGAATGGTTGTTGTAAGAAACTCACGCAGACTTCTGTATAAATAAGGATGGAGAGAATGAGTTTAAGATTTGCAAGATAGAAAATATTCTGTGACTGGATGGTGGGGATAGTTGACAGTGAATATACTATGTGACAGCCAAGAGTATGATTTAAAATAGTAAAAGTGGAAGGGGTTGTGATATGTATATTTTGCCATAATTTTAAAGTAAACAGAAATCCCCTAGAGCAGTCCTTGATTCTAAGATTAGGACAGATACCTATGAAGATAAAGATAAAGCTTGGCAAGAGTTTGCATAGGCGATGGAGCAGTTGGCGAAACATAAAGAAAAACTTTCAGCCTAAAACCAGGGTATGCCTCCCCACCAAGCATTTGGCCTTAAGACCATCTGGCTCCAGGTACACTGATTTGTCTAACCCCAGTCTTTCTTCAAGGTCCCAGGAAAGTTTCTCCTCAAACACAGTTTTTACTGTAGGTTAGCCCATCCTGGGTCAAGTAAGTGCCAAGAGAGTTCCACTCATTCCTAGACAATCTTTAATTTTCCTAGTCAATCTGACTTTATGATCTCCCTGTAATGTCAGAATTAACCAGGCTTAGCCAATGTAAAGATGTGAAGGTCAAATAAAAATATGATCCAGAAGATGGCCTGGGGCCTCTCATCCTCTGTAGGAGTGTCCTGTTAGAAGGGGGTCTGTCCTGTTGGTCTTCAGTGTTGGGAGAGACTCCGATATCCAGAAGTATTCTAGATATTGAGAGGAGAGACCAGGCTGTGGCCAGTCAGTGCAGAGCCAGGATCTGTACTGGTAGAGTATCTATCACTGGTGGAGGAGCAGAGAACCATGCTGGAACCAAGGCCTCTTTCCCTATCATTTTCTCCTCCTTATATTTCTCCTCCTCTCTCCATCCTCGCCCCCTCCTTCTCTCCCTCTCCCTCTCTGTGTCTCTACTCTAAATTTCTTCTCTATTCTGGCCAGAGGGGAGATGCCCTGAGCAGGCAGGTCCTTCCCATGCTCCCTATATCCCTTGGAAAGCAAATTTGCTCGGACCTGTCCACTGAAGTAACTTGCTGGCAGACTCAGGACCATCATGTGGACAGCTCTCAATGCTTATCTCTGTATTCACCTCTTCTCCCTATGCCCCAGAAGCAATTCTGAGATACTCAGACTCCTGGAGGGCAGGAGTCTATTGCCCCATTGGTTTTTCAGTGTCTGGAAGAAAGTTAAGGCCAAAGGGAAGATGTCAGGGATCTGACAGCCCCACACCTTCGTCTGCTTCTGCTGCTGCTTTGCAGAACTTCCTGGTATAGCTGCCTCTGAGCCCCGCCACCCCGGGGGCTTAGGAAATGAGTAAAAAATCAAGAAAAAGTTAGCACAAATTGAGCTACCTAACAGGATGCCTGAGGAGGTTTGCTAAACTATGTTGCCAGCCTTGTTCCTGCTGACCTTTCAAGCATGAGTTAAGAGCTAGGTTTGGGCCCGGAGAGATAGCACAGTGGCCTTTACCTTGCAAGCAGCCGATCCAGGACCAAAGGTGGTTGGTTCGAATTCCGGTGTCCCATATGGTTCCCCGTGCCTGCAAGGAGCTATTTCTGAGGAGACAGCCAGGAGTAACCCGTGAGCACAGCCGGGTGTGGCCCCAAAACCAAAGAAATAAAAAAGAGCTAGGTTTAACTTTATGTTTAGTAAAAACATTGGGTAATTGTAAATGTTTTAATGACAAATGCCTTCATGTTACACATTTCTTTCCGCAGCCTCCCCCCCCCCGTACCCCACGCCTCTTTGTGGCTTGGTATATAAGCTCTGTGAACTTTGCAATAAATGACTCGATCAGATTCTTGTCTTGAGTCCTGTCTGTCCCCCTCCCCAGTTCTTTTCCAGGTTAAGTCCTCTTCGTGACCCACGAATAACTGGCGACCCCCGTCCCTGTGGGCAGGTTTGGGTGGCCGCAGGAAGAAATGGAGAGGAGGCCAGGGTGCTATGTGTTTCTGTCCCTCTCATGATCTCCAGGAGGTGGGAGAGGAAATTGTAAGAGACTTGGGATCTCATCTTAAATATATTGGGAAAGAAAAGTGGCTTCTGGTGTTAGCCTAGTCTTCCAGGCTGGAGTCTTCAGGGTTGAAATTCCATGTTTACTAAGGCTCTGTGAGCTCAATTCCCAAGGTTGCCTACAGAAATATTTGGGAACAAGACCTCCTGTGCCTCCCTTCAGATCACAGCCATTGGTGCTCAGGTTTTCAATGACTTTGGAGACCCAGCGAATAAAGACTTGCTAGAAGAAACTTATTTTCATTTCTGTTGTATAATGATTTTCTTTGTTCTGTGAGAGCTAATATTTGGCTTTTTTCTCCATTCTTTTCTCCTCCCTCTCCTTTTTTTCCTTCAGAACCAGGGCTATCTGGCTTCTCAAGGTCACACTGGTCATCAGAACTTTCTTTTAGTATCGAACCTTCCTGTATAGTCTCTATGTGCCTAAGCTTTCCTAGGGCAGAAATATGTCCCCTGAGCTCTCGTGCTTTAAATATCCACTTAGAACTGTATCATAACCCACCATGTCCACGCCAGTCTTGAGTGTTTAAACGGTAGAACTCAAACCTAACCTGGGGCCAGTGATAGCACACGGTAGGGTATTTGCCTGACACGTGACAAAAACAGAGATTTCTTTTTCACTTAAAAATAATCTTAATTTATTTTTATTTTAGGCATCATGTTTACAATACTGTTAATGTAGGGTTTTAGGCAATATTCCAATACCACACACTCCACAGCCTGTGGACTACCCTCCCCCTTGGTCTCAGTATCCTCCCTCTTTTTTGTTTCATTAAATAATTTTAATTTCATTAATTTGATTGTATTATTTTAAATCTCCTTGGGATTGTTTTTGTTTTTATTGTTTTTAAATTTCAACTCTCAACTTTGACATTGCTGCTATTTAAAAACTATTATAACTACTTTAAGCACTACTGTTACAAAATTCTCGTGATTTAGTTTCAGTCTTACAATATACAACACCTACAACCATAAACATTTCCCTTTACCACTGTCCGTAGTATTCCTCCCACTTTCCCCCATGCCTGCATCTTGGACAGACATTATACTCCCCACTCCTGTAATTTCCTTTTAGACTGTAATTTGCATTATTGTGGGGTTTTTTTGTAATTTATTCCTTCTTTTCTTTTTTTTAATTAAATATAATTTTTATTTTAATCATAGTGGCTTACATATCATCGACAATAATATTTTAGGTACATATTAACATAAAATCAGGGAAATTCCCGTCACCGAATTGTCCTCCCTCCACCTCCGTTACCGTCCTTCCCATATCCTCTTCCCTTACCCCCGGGGCTGCTAGAATAAGTGGTCCCCTCTGTGCCTAGCTTACTACTTAGTGGTCTTACACCTATTTGGTCTTGGTACCTCCCTTATTTTAGTGAAATAAATTTTATTTTGACCAAAGCAGATTACAAATATTTCACAGTAATATCATAGGTACATAGTGACATGAAATCAGGGGGCATTCCCACCACCAGTGTTGTCCTCCCTCCACCCCTGTTCCCAGCATGCATCCCATATCCCCCTCCTTTGACACCCGGGCTGCTAGTATAAGTGGTCCCCTCTGTGTCTAGCTTGTTGTAGATTGGGTTTTGATCT
Organism: Suncus etruscus; assembly: GCF_024139225.1. Classification (NCBI taxonomy): domain Eukaryota; kingdom Metazoa; phylum Chordata; class Mammalia; order Eulipotyphla; family Soricidae; genus Suncus; species Suncus etruscus. The sequence continues at coordinate 117,892,912 of NC_064868.1, forward strand.
TGTTGTCTTTGGCTTTAGATTTGGTGTTTGAGTATGATCATTTTTATTTCTACCCAATGTCCACACATCTCTTTGATCTTGGTACTCTCCATTATTCCCCACACACACACACACACACAATTTGTGAGGCAGAACAAGATGGTTCAAGTTATGTGGTTCTGTTTGGAAGGTCGAAAAAAGAAAGAGAAAATAGGGGGTAAAAATCAAACAAGAAGAAATGGGAGGAATCATTCTAGAGGCTATAAATATCAAATTAAGAGAAGAAATGGAAAAAAAATGAAAACCATACAAAAAATTCAAACAAAAGAACCCGAAATGCACCACAGCAATAAAAACAACAACAGAACAATAACCATGGTCCTGAAATAAAAACAAAGCACACAAAAAAGAAAAAACAACAATAACAACAACAATAACAAAAATTGTGGGGTTTTTTTTTGCATAGGCACAGTGAAAATTGGGAAGACTAGAAAGGGAATTCCCTCGGCCTAAGATATAAAAGGTTTCTCCGCCCTTGAAGCATACTGTCATGGGAATAATTATATGCTCCATACATGCTCTTTTTCTCTTCCCTAGGCAGAACAGTGAATTTTGACCCGAGCAACCCCAGTATCTTATATGGTTCCCTGAGCCTGCCAGGATCGATTTCTGAGTGCAGAGCCAGGAGTAACCACTGAGTACTGAAGGTGTGGCTCCAAAACAAAAACAAAAATTTTAAAAATCATTAAAAGAAGAACTCATGCCTGCTCTAGTATTTGTGGCCATCTCTTATCTATTCCATCACCTGGTACACAGGGTCTGGTAGAATTGGGGTGCACAGACTCAGGGATGGATTGTGCCAGTCAGATGTATAATATCAGAAAGGGCAAATGCACACAAGCTGAAGGTGGTGGTTGTAACAGGAGTACCGGGAAAGCAGAGCTGGCCCTGGCACACGTGTTCAAGGAGGATGAACCAGGATACCATTTCCTAAAGATTATGAAAACATTTCCTAAAGATGATTTTCTGCCTGTTGTCCCACCTTGACCTACCAGAGGGGGGTGGCTGCTGTTGAGAGTGGAATAAATAGTTTGGGAGCGAGGTGTTCGGGGTCTTTTGGCAGAGTTTTCTGGGTGGCTCCAGGAGGTTTTTGGAGCTGGCAGTGGGCCAGGACTCTCTCCGCCCAACCTTTTACCCCTTTACCCTCCTGTCTGTGTGGATTATTTGCTGTGGATAAATATTACCAAGAACTCACCCCCAAAAGGGGACAAGAGGAAGGGAATCAATTTCTCATTCTGGAAGTTTTTTGCGGATACACGAATAACAGCAAATAAAGGAGTAAACGGGACCCCACACCAGGGACTGGAGGGCACTGGAATAGTTTCCTGGCTCTCAGCTATATAGGGGACTGGGACCTGTCAAATAGACTAAGAGAATGGTAGGTGCTGGGTGTGTTAGGGGCTCAGTGTGCTCAGCGTTTGAAGGGGTTTGAGGGTGCAATAATGATAATTGTTTTTGGATCGTGCCTCACAGTGATTGGAGGAGGCTCCCTGTGGTGCTCAGGGGTGTATGCGTGCAAGCAAGCACCCATCATTGAAACTGGTCATCCTGCCCATAGAACTTGGGCTCTGTGTCACGTCCCACCTTCTCTTCCTTCTTCCTTCTGTGAAGATCAAGAACCTAGCTTACAGCAGGGAGGGTCTTAGTCCCAGGCCATGTTAGGTCAACAAGTCTCAGGAGCCATCTGACCAAGGCCCAGCCATGCTTCTGGAGATCGACACCAGGCCTTACTGGTACCTATGAATATCCTGGCTTGCTGGCTTCCACATCTTGGATATTATAGCAAGGGCTGCAGTGCACATAGCAGAGCCGTAGACTCCAGAAAAAACTATCTTGGGATAAGAAATGGCACTTCAAACTTTACAAATTGACTCCTTGGGAAACAAACCTCTACAGCAAATGCCAAGAGAGGCTTCTGCTGAGGGCCGAAACCCAAGGCAAGTGGATGGAGTTGCCCCTTTTGGACCTGCCTGGATATGGCACCTGCCATCCTGGGCAAAGAGTGGTGTCGAAATCAAGAGTAAGTGAGAGACGCAGGGAAGGAGAGCAAAAGGAAGGGGAAGATGGAGAGTGAGGGATAACTAGGAGAAGGAGAGGGAGAGATACAAGGCTAGAGAAATACACAAAATGTGACTCTGAACATGAATTAGGCTTTATTTTGGATCAAAACTTTCGAACACATCAAAAGTGGGGTTAGAGGAAAAACAGATGTTGCCAGGCTGAACCGGTCAGAAGAGTTGAGGGGCAGAGGAGGGAATTCTGGGGAGAGGCCTTCTAAGCCTTCCTGCCAGCATGGGGCCAGTCCTGGGCAGGAGGGATTAAGCCCTCCAAAGTGTACTTCAGGAGTTACAGCTGGAAGCACAGGACGGTGGCGGTGACTCTCAGGGCTTCCCTGTTTGAAGACTGCAATCGCCTACAAGAAAGGAGGGAACGGGAGGGGAGGGAATTGATGATTCCACGCAGAGGTGGATCAATAAATCCACTCCTCGGGTCAGGAACCTCGCCATCCAGGGCAAACCCGCCAGCCACTGCACAGCTGCTACTTACACACGCAGGTTGCTGCCGGAGACTGAAAGCTGCATAAGCACAGGATCTAGGTGATTCTGTGCAATCCAGTTCAAATATTGGTTTGACACTTGGAGATGTATATAGGACAGGAACGACAGGTCCAGGGTGCTGGGATCCAGTTAAGGAGCTACCACACAGGAGAACCTCATGCCAGTAAGTTCAGACCCTCACCGTGCCCCACCCCAGTGCCTGTAGTGCTGGGTCCCCTGCTTGCTGCAACAGTGGTCTCTGAGCAACAATTCAGGGACCCCTGTGGGGGCTGCCACTACTGCAGCCATCCCACCTCCCCCAGGCCCTCAACACCCCATCACCTCTGGGCACTCAGGCCGTCTCCCCCCATTTCCCCAGGGGCCCTGAGGACACCTCCCACCAATTCCCCAGCGGCCTTCAAGCCACCTCTTGCCATTTCCTCAGGGGCCCTCAGGCCACCTCCAGCCATTTCCTCAGGGGCCCTCAGGGCCCCCTCCAGCCATTTCCCCAGGGGCCCTCAGGCCACCTCCCTCCATTTCCTCAGGGGCCCTCAGGCCACCTCCTGCCTTTCCTCAGGGGCCCTCAGGCCACCTCCGCCATTTCCCCAGGGGCCCTCAGGCCACCTCCCTCCATTTCCTCAGGGGCCCTCAGGCCACCTCCTGCCTTTTCCTCAGGGGCCCTCAGGCCACCTCCGCCATTTCCCCAGGGGACCTCAGGCCACCTCTCTCCATTTCCCCAGGGGCCCTCAGGCCACCTCCCTCCATTTCCTCAGGGGCCCTCAGGCCACCTCCTGCCATTTCCCCAGGGGCCCTTAGGCTGTCTCTTGCCATTTTCTCAGGAGCCCTGAGGACCCGTCCCTGCCATTTCCCCAGGGGCCCTCAGGCCGCCTCCCGCTATTCCCCAGGGGCCCTCAGGCCAGCTCCCGCCATTTCCTCAGGCCAGGGCTGTAGGCAGCCCCCCAACCCGCCACAACCTTCCCAGGTCCTCAGCGCAGGCCCACTTTGCCCCTGCCTGCCAGGATACAACTCCACAAAATATTGTTGCCCCACTGGGGCTGAGGAGGCCTGCTGCTCTGGGCCTTCGGCCACAGGGCGGCTTCCACGGGGGCTCTGGGTGCCGGTAGTTGCTTGGCCCTCCGACACTTCCTCGCTCGGGCGCTCCTCTGGGGCAGACATGGCCCCCTGGATGCTGGTACTTCGTCGGCCTTCAGAGCCTCCAGCCACTTCCACGCTCTGGCGCTCCTCCGGGGCTCCGCTCCCAGTGGACCCCTCTTGCTGATGTGTGCGTCTACAGCTCATGCGGGGAATTTTCTTTGGCGGAGGACCATCGCCCTCATCGTGTGGTGCCTGCATGGCGGCCGGCGACCCCAGAGGCTAACTGAAGAGTCGCGGAAGCGACTTCCTCTGGACGCCACGAGCTCTTGGCCCCGCCCTTTGGCACCTGTACGTGCCTGGTGATTGGCTGTGCCAGCCTGGAGGTTCCAGGAAGTGTGCTGCACCGCCCTCCCGCGTCTCGTGCAGCTGCGAGACCCAAAAGGCAACCCCACTGCGCATGCGCCCGAGCGGTTCCTTCCTCAGCCTTCGCTAGCAGCCGGGCCTCCAACTGCTCCAGTCTCATCTCTAGAGAGCAGCCCCGAGGAGGGGCCCTCAGAGCACCCCTGGTAGCACGTGCACTCTTCCACCAACCTGCCGGGGAATGTCCAGCGCTCCCTTCACAGACTCCTCCCACTGTGGCATTCGAACACGAGTGCCTGCCTGCACCCCTCGGCACCACAAGTGTTCGAGGCCTAGCCAGCTCCCTTCGTCAAAGAGGGGGCCAGTCTGGGACAACGATGGTTCCGACCGCCTAGAGCCTGTGGTAGCGCCTATGCAATCCCTCGCCACCCTCCAGGGCAATGTCCTGTCGAGTGCTCCTTTCACAGTGTGCTGCTCAAAGTCGAGGGCCAGCATGTACCGAGCTGCACCACAAGCATTTGAGGCCTAGCCCACTCCCTTCCATCAACAGAGGGGGCCACTTTGGGACAAAGATGACTCTGGTGGCCTAGAGCCCATGCGTCTCTCACGTAGGCAAGGAGCCTTGGGTGGCGTTAGATGGGGGATAGGTGTCTCGTGGGGCGGTGCACCTGACGGCCATTGGTGGGCAACAGTGGTCTCTCTAGCAGGGGGACACATTCACTGGCCCTTGCTTGCGGACACACCTGGCAGGAAATTATCAAATCATAGCTTCCCGAACAAACAAACCCCAGCACGTAATAGGGCCCCCAAGTACACTGGCCCTGTTGGGGTGACCCTTGACTTCACCTGGGCCCCAACATTGACCACCCCCAATGAGTCAGTCCCCGTCTCACCTAGAGCCGCCTGCCACACCCCCTGTCACAATCTTTACTCTCACACTCAATGTGCACCACGTCACACTCCAAGATTTTTCCCCCACCTTCCTGCTGCTTTTTGTAACCAGTGGGGAGAAAGATGGCTGTGCATGGGGCATCACAGACAGACTCCTTGGGTCTTGGGGGCCTGTTGTGGCCCCGCGGTGTCCAGTGGCAACTCTGTGGATGGAGGACAACTTTGGTGGTGGGAATTCCCCTGATTCAATGTCAATATGTACCTAAAATATTACTGTAAAAGATATGTAATCCACTTTGTTCAAAATAAAAATTATTGTAAAAAATAAAATAACATTTTCAAGTTATATAATAAAAGCTTCCATATTCATAGTTAAAAAATGGTATCTGAGACCAGAGATATAGCATGGAGCTAAGGCTCCATGCAGTCTGCCTCTCATGGAGAAGGTTTGTGGTTCGGGGTCGGGAGAGGTGGCGCAAGAGGTAAGGTATCTGCCTTGCAAGCTCTAGCCAAGGAAGGACTGCGGTTCAATCTCCCAATCCCCCGGTGTCTCATATGGTCCCCCCAAGCTAGGGGCGATTTGTCAGCGCTTAGCCAGGAGTAACCCAAGACCATCAAACGGGGCCCAAAACACCAAAAGAAAAAAAGAAAAAGAAAAAGGTTGGTGGTTCGAATCCCGGCACCCCTATGGTTCCCTGAGCCTGAGCATGGAGCTAGGAGTAGATTCTGAGCGCTGCTGGGTGTGACCCAAAAACAACAACAACAACAAAAAAATGGTATCTTTAGTTTAAAATTTTCTCCTCCCCCACAAGATTCCGATTTAGATGTTCTTTGAAGACCATATTGATGATACCAAATGTTGTAGTAATTTTTATGGCCTTGATCATGGTTCATCCTATGTACAGAATGGCACAGGGAATATATATGATAAGGAAGCCAGCAACAGTCATGACATGAAATAATCCTTTATTTTTATCTTATCTCAGCTAGACACATGCTTGTATATAGGTTTTATCTCTGGGTGATCCTTTGAACAATAGACAGTAGTTTTATTCGTAGTTCATTTTATTTTCTGCCACTCAGTATGACCATTCCTATCTCAAATCTTAAGAAATAGAAAAGTATTCAGGTTAAATTTGGCCTTAATATATTGTTAGCAGGTCTTTGGGGAAATATGTCACACTGAATACTTTGATAAACTATCTAACTGAGCTTGGTAGCTTGTTTCCCCCGTTTCCTAAATTAACTAGCACTGATTATAATTTATCCCCCTATTTCTTGTCTCCCTTCCATTCTACAGGAGTTTACGTACTTGAGATTGTGGACCATCAATTTTGCACTTTAGAGAGTGATTCCTAACACAAATCCTTCGTTTTATTAGAAATTTGGGCTTTCTTAGCTGGAAAAATGATCATCTGCCAACTACTTACAGTATTGACTTGTTTTTGACCCATGAAACATAATACATGCATGTGCAGAGAGTTAATTCGGCAAGACTACAGAAGACAAAAAAAAAACCTACTGAGGAACTTAGTAACTACTGTTTTCTGTATGTAGTCTTTAAGCTTTCAAATACATCTAGTAGTGTCTGTCAGTTTCTAAATGGCATGTGCAGGCTACTCTGTGAGTGAACAATTTTTCAAACCAGCTTTACACCCTTCAGGAAAAATCCCTTGTGATTGGATGTTGAGTAACTATCAGGAACTGGTATCCCAGATGTTGAAGCTGCAGTCATAATAGCACATTTCCCTTCATTTATTTTTTGTTCCATCACTGTATACCTTGATTTTTAAATTCTTTTTTAATCTTATAGCCATACTTACGATGCTCTCGATTTGTTGATTACACAAATCAATTCCATTAAAATCTAAAAATAATAAGTATTTAGGTATATTTTGAACCAAATTAGAAGACAAACAGTTGTACTTTCAAAGTAGCAGAAGATTAAAGTAATGGAGATATTTGGTGAAAAACAAGAAAATACAAAATCCATATAACTATATATAATTACCTGAGGATTGTAATGCTTGTTTAATTTTTTGGTGTTTATCTTTGCAATCTATTTTTTATATACTGAAAAATGAGACTGTGAATATCTGGCCATTCAGGATATGTGACCAAACAAGCACATGCGTATGAGGAATTTCTGCCAATCATTAAGTTTACCCTGAAATGATGGACTGCAAGTAATGGTGTGTTGTCTACACTTCAATCAATACATTAGCAAATCTCCAAATGTTAGCCACATTGGTTTTGCTTCTTGTACATTGACTTTTCATGATAGTACAATCCTGTAACTGGGTGATCCTTTTTGAACATTATTTGCAAAACAGAGGGTATTATTTTTTAAAGCTTTTGTAAATAAAGGCTTCAGAAAACTTTTCATATATATTGATGACCGATCATTTTTAAAGAAATCTTTATTTGGTGTATTGTTATTGTTTTACTTGGCTTTGATTTGGGCAGTTGAACACAGAGCACAGAGCACAACCCCTTCATTCCAGCTGGCCGGTCTCAGGGTGGCCGCAAGGAAATGATCCACAGGCAGTCAGATTTCAGGAGACATCGCCTTTAATAAGGCCTCAGCCACTATGTGTGGCTCCACCAATATCACCTCCCCATTGTTGACCACCCCATCTCAGGTGCATCTTACGAGAGAAACTCTCTGTTTCCTCCTAGCAAAGGCAACCACTGCCGTGAAGGAAAACTTCCCCCAAGATTAGTCTGAGTCCCAACACTTTCCTTACCTCACTAATGTCTTACTTCCCATCTCAACTATGTCTGCTGAGAAAAAGACTCCTATCAAACAAAGCCAGTGCCTCTTCCAAGCTTTTAACACAAGCTGCTTCTTCATTCCACCACTGGTACTGTATTCCCTGCTGTTACTTGCCCCATCTCAAGTGCATCTGAAAAGATATGGACTCTCATGTCCCTAATATCAATTGCAACCAGTGCCACCACCAAGGTTCTCACAAGCTGACACTGCATCCCACATCTGGTCCTGAATGCCCTGCTTTTTCTTGTCTCATGTATGTTTGTTTCTGGGCCACACCTGGCAGTGCTCAGGGTTTACCTGAAATCACACCTGGTAGGCTCGGAGATCATATGGGATGCTGGCTATCAAACCCAAGCCAGCCATGTGCAAGCCAAATGCCCTACCTGCTGTGCTATTGCTCTGGCTCCTCATCTGTGTTTTAAACAAATATACGTTCATTCATTTCATTGATCTTCATACCGAAACAGCAAGTACAAACCTAATCACATGTCTCAGAGCCTCTGTGGATGATTCACTTGTGCTGACAGGATGATCTTGGTGAGTAACTTTGAAATTCTGCCAAAGAATATTTGTAAGTGCATGAGAGTGTTGGTTAGAGACTGAGAATCACTGCTAGAACACTATGGGTATTCTGGTGATAAAAGAATTTTAAAGTGATTTGCTTTCAAATTGCTGTGCTACCTATATTTCTGGTCTGGGACTCATCCAGCCAGCATATATAGTTTTCTAACAGAATTTTTAAAACATATTTGTGTGTGGGGGACAGGTAAAATTTGATGCGTCCAAGCACTTCAGTGAAGGGGCTATAAAGAGGAGAAATCAAGAAAGGTTACAACTACAAGAGCTTGAGGAAGAAAGAAAAAAAGTAAAGAAGAGAGAAGAGGCAGAGACCAAAAGGTGAGGCTACTTTACTCAAGTGGGGTTGTTTTCTTTTCTTTTTTTTTTGTTTTGTTTTTTTGGCCACACCCATTTGATGCTCAGCGGTTACTCTTGGCTAATCGCTCAGAAATTGCCCCTGGCTTGGGGGGACCATAATGGATGCTGGGGGATCGAACCACGGTCATGATCTTTCCTTGGCTAGCTCTTGCAAGGCAGACACCTTACTCTAGCGCCACCTCGCTGGCCCCTGGTGTTGTTTTCTTATTTTGACTGATGAATATTTATTACCTGTTGAATGAATGACTTGACTTGATAACAGTGGGATGCAGGCAGGAATTGGTATGGATGGAAAACTCCAATGAAACCTCTGGTGGGTCATTCAATTATTCTGTTACCAAACCCAACCCACATGACAGGAACAATTTCAAACAAGACACAACAAATAAAGGTATATTTTTGGCATCCATAAAAATAATTAGATTAAAGAATAAAGGAATTTGGCAGATTAAGATGTCTGAGAAGAACTGATGTTTTGTCTTTCATTTTAGTTTCAGTGTTTGGGGCATACCTGGTGGTTCTGAGAAGCTCCTCTCAGCCCTATGCTTGAGGATTTCTCATGGAAGTGCTCAGAGGACCAAGGGTAACAAGGATTGAACCAGGTTCCTACATACAGAGCATGTATTCAACCTGTTGATCTAGCTATCCAGCCAGAGTTGCTAATTTGTTTTTGGTTTATTTTGGGGGGGAAACACTCAGTTGTGCTCAGAGGTTACTCCTTGCTTGCACTCAGTAATTATTCATGGCAGGCTCAGAGGACCATATGGAATACCATGAATCAAACATAAGGAAGACAACTGTACCTGCTGTACTATCGCTCTTACCAGAGTTGCTAACTTTTCTAAGTTTCTAATAGACATAGCAGAAAATGCCAAGAAGTAGAGATGGATATGTAGAGTGTTAGGTTTGTAGTTTCCCATTTGAGACCAGGGATGTAGCTCAAATGGCTTGAGTTCATATCTCATATGCGGAGGCTCAGACTTTGACCTCCAGATTCCTATCAACCCTGAGCACTCTCAGGGTGGCCCTAGTGGACCTGAATTGCTGGTCAGATCAAGTATCAATGTCCCCTTCTCCAAGAATCTTGATTACAGCTTGGTAGCTGCTCCCTTCCAAATCTTTCATATGCCCTGCACTGGAACCCAGCATAGAACCTCACAATTGCAGCCATTGTCATAGTTGGTCTTGCTTTTATCTTTTGGGGCTACACCCAGAGGTTCTCGGGGTTTCCTCTTGGCTCTGAGCACAGGGAATACTCCTGGTATACTCAGGGCACCATAGAGGGCACGTGGGATCAAACTTGGAATGCCTATGTGCAAGGCAAGTGCCTAAATCTGCTGTACTCTCTCTCTGGCCCCTCTTGATTGTGTCTGTGGCCACTGAAAGAGGCAACTCAGAGGCACTCTTACCAGCATGCTCTAGGAAGAGACTGGAATATAAAGGCAATGTTTGTTCTGTTAAACCAGTCAAGCCTTTTGGACACACATTTCACCCACCAGTCATTTCTCACTTGAGGATTTTCAGGGAAGGCTGAAGCATTTCTTCATAGCCCCCATCCTAATATAATGCCTGGTATAATCGTTAGACTCATCGAGGTGTAGAGAAATGTCTAAAGCTCCATAAGTTTGAAGGTAAGTGAAGCTTAGTGCCTTCAAATGTATAACTGGACCATGTAATAGAAGTGATTCATATTATCCTGAGACATTTAATTTGATCCCTTTCGCTGCCTAAGAATAGATAATAATTTAGGGCTGTCCCTGAGGTACTTTTTAGTGTCTTAAGAACAATATTAGAAACAGATTTTCTTTGAAATGTGTCCGCTGATTGTTATTTTATGTGATAATTTCAGTCTACTTTGACACAGTTCAACTCACAAGAGGCCCACGTTTCAGGTCCCAAGACCTTTAGCACTGTCAGGGAAATATTGAAAATTTGGAAGAATAAAGAGTTAAATCTTTCATATCTTTCAGAGAAGAACAAGATGTTTAAACATCTCATTTCCAAGTCAGACAAACAACAAACAAGGAAAATGAACACTGACTTACATAGATATACCCAGCAAATTGGGAATAAAAGTGGAAGATACTCACCTACCACAGAGAGAATTAAATACATGCCAATGAATAGATACGATCACAGTTTTGACAATGACCAACAAGAGCCTTTGAAGATTACATTAATTCGCCATAAGTTTCTTTCTAAAGAAGAATATAATAAAGTCTTATATCGGAGAAACCATAACAAGCTGAAATTTTATGAAACAGATGAATTTACTGACTATGTAGTAAACCAATATCAAAAACGAAGTTATTCCCATATCTGCCTTCTGCCAAGATATAGAGATTACCAGTGGAAGAGAGTTATCCACAGCATAGAAAATGGAGTTCAAATTAATTTGAGCAGAGTTGGTTCTTACTCAGCCAATTATAGACCAGTGCAAAATGTACAAGGAGAACAGCAAGATCAAAAGGATAATTCCAAGGCAAGCAGTTCTACTCAGAGTACCGTGCATACACCACAGAAAAGAAGAAAAACAGACAGCAAAGAAAATGTTATGGGGTTTCATTGCAAGGAAGCAGACCCTGTAGTTGATGCTGTCTCGCCCCCTAACCCAGGAGAATAGCCATGTTTTGGAAAAGCCTCCTGCTGATGAGTTGAAATCCAGATCTATTTCCTCACAAAGCAGTCCAGCCAAAATAAACCTGGAAGATTTCTTTGAGGATATTAGTAGCAATTCTGAGTGCTTTAGTGATGAAGAAAAGGAAGAGATTTCCTTGGATACTGACCCTCCTGATGCCAGGGAATTCAACCTTCACCGCCAAGCAATTCCAGATAGGAGATATGATCACACAAAATTTGTGAGATACAAGTTCAGACAACCATTCAGGAGGCCTCAGTATAGAATGGGATGTCCATGGCGTGGAAATGAAAACTATTTCAGGAGAGATGATGATATTGACAGATTCAGAGAGAGACCAAACTTGTATCATGAAGGCCACCGCTGGAAATCCAGTTCCAGTAATCTATTTCATGGCTACACGAGAGAGAGGAGGTTTCATGCGAGGTATAACCAATACATGCGATACAGTCCTCATTACATGTCAAAAACATCATACAACCGTCCTAATGTTCCCTATAAGCACTATTACTCTCAAAGAAGGCTGAATCCATGTGTATCAGAATATAACAGGGATACAAGAAGATTTCAACCACCAGTGAATCCTAATTATTTTTCTGTTCGACGTACGAGTGATGAGTACATTGCCAGTAGAAACAACTACAGTAGATCTTCATACTCTACAAATGTTTCAAATGGCTCAAGTCAGAAACAACCTTATAAAAGAAGTAAAATTTTCAAAAAGAACATGTACAGTCCATATAGTTATAAAGTTAATTACAGAGCAAGAGAGAATTAAGTTTGGACAAGGTCAAATGCAAAATACTGTTTCTCTTGCTAAGCTATAATTTATAGATCAAAATGACTGTGGGTGTGCTGGTATGCTTTGGAAATAAAAGCTACTCTGATTCTGAAACTTGGTAAACTTTGTTCTTGAAACCTAAGATCAGACACTTATATAGTTAAATCACAATGTTAATTTTGTGCCTGTAAGGTGTCAATTCATGCTCAAGGAGATGAGCTACCTCTCAGTGAATTTTTTTAGCTGCTATGATGTCATATAATAATTTATGTTCAAATAGCGAGAATCTATTTATGTGTTTCAATTCAATGAAAATACTGTGCAGCACCCATCTTTCCTTTTATTTAGAACCATATCTAAAAAGAAAGCAGCAAGAACACATAATAAATTTTGTCATGGTGTTGAAAATCAACATCCACCGAAAGAAAAAATACCAATACATGATCAATAGTCATAATTGGGATTTTTAGAGACAAAGTCTTAGAAGAAGATCCTAAAAGGGCATCGGATTGTCCTCCAAGATTTGGTCAGACAGTGGAATATGAGCACCATTTTTTTTTGTTTTTGGGCCACACCCGGTAACGCTCAGGGGTTACTCCTGGCTATGTGCTCAGATGTTGCTCCTGGCTTGGGGGACCATATGGGACACCGGGGGATCAAACCACGGTCCGTCCAAGGCTAGCGCAGGCAAGGCAGGCACCTTACCTTTAGCGCCACCGCCCGGCCCTATTAGCACCATTTTTAAAGAACACGGTGTTATTCCATTGCAGAATAGTTAAGTGGAGCAGGCATAATTTGAAAAAGAAAATTTCCGAAGATTCTGGGTACCAGTAAGGACATTTGTTAAGAGTTAAAATGGCAGTGTTTCATTTCTAGTTTTGTAACCTTTTCACTTAGGGTTGGATGGCATCCATTGGTAAAAAGCCACCAACTATCCCCAAACTGACTTTTACAAAACAGGAACAAGTGGCTCCTCAATCTTTGGAAATGCCACTGAGCTAGGAATTTATGTAAAAGGCAAAGTCCACATTTTTTCTAGCTGTTCAAAAATGGTATGGCCACAGGATTTATAAAATTATATAAGCAATGTATCTTTTTGCCTGCTTTGGACCTCTTGAATATGTTTTTAATGAATATATCTTAAGGATTCATAAAAACTTAGGAAGCATTGCTGGTATCAATGAAGCCTGCTGCAGGACAGATTGATTATTAACTGACAGAAGTAGAAACTCTTTAATGTGACATGATTCCTTTTGAGCTATCTTTACTAGCTATTTTGTAGGAGAGTAGAGGTGCCTAGAGTCGAGTCGACATACGCTGCCATTTGATGGGGTTATCTGGAATGACAAGTCATGGTAAGGGCTCATTACCAGCTTCTTGAGCAATGTGATATCGGAAGGGGCCACAAAGAACCAAAATATACCAGCATATAGCTTGCAAAAGTTCAGAAAATGAATGTACCATAACAAATTATTTTATTAGATAACAAATGAATATACTGTTCATTTTCTTATATCTGAGCCCATTCTCAATCCAGTGAGTGATGAGTTCGACCAGCTAAATTTGAACAACTCTTGTTGACTGGAATCACAATGTCTGTCTTTTCTCCAAGATTCACATTGTTTATTGATGTTTAAAGTATTGTCGTCCAGAGTAGCCTTATTAACTACCAATAGCTTGTATTTTGTCATATGCAGTTCCAGGATTAAATTAGGTTCAGCTAAGACACAGCAAGCTAAATGCACATTTGCATTAGCTAAATGCAAAGTAAATGTACAGCAAGGCAAGTGCATTATTTGCTATATTATATCTCTATATGTTAAAACTTTTTTTGATATGCATAAGGTTGATCCCATTGCTTTAGATATACAAGGCAAGAGATCTACAACTCGGCTACCTCCACAGCTGGCTGTTTTATGCCTCATGGTTCTTAGAACTGGAGCTGAGGAAAGTGCCACCCAGACATGTAGAGACTGGGAACCTAAAAGTACTAGAAAACAACTCTCAAAATAAATCACGAAAGTATCCTCTCTGTATTCCAAGTCTATTGTGTCAGAATCTAGGTTTAGACAGTAACAACTACTCTATACAAGAACTGCATAAACTCTCTGTGCCCGGCCATTTCATCACACTCACAGAGGTCAAGTGGTGAGTCCAGATTTCTGCCTTTATGAAGCTTCAAGGAGATAGCTCCTGCCTCCTGCTTGGTTGTGGCAGAGGAGGCCTGGAAGAGAATCTAAATGTTTCAAACCCCACAGCACTCAACAAGGTCACATCTCTCCCTGGTATCAGGAGGATACATCTGGAAATAAGGAAGACCTGGAAAGCATCTATGCCTCCCAAAGAGGAAAGAAGTAGTGGAGCCTGACTGGGAAGCTGCAGCTGCCAGTCCACTTTGCAAGCCCACCTCAGGTGTGAAAGAGATCTGACCTTTCGCCACCACATGTCAATAGAATAGTAATATATACAAGATCTCCTGACAGTCATATAAGACAGTATTTTATTTGGATAAGGAAATGGAGTAAAGAGTAAAGACTAGATACCTGGACCCCAGAGTTTAGGGCGAAGAACAGTTAAGGAAAGAAATGACAGTATACTTAAAGAGTGGAGACACCCAGAATCTATAGGCCAAGGAAATTCCCTTTCTAATTTCCCCAAATACTTACTGTGCTTAGGCAAAACAAAGAGGAAAAAAAAACCCTCAAAACTTTGCCTCACCATCCTTCCTCCCCCGCCCTTTTTTCCATTCTTTTCTCCTTTTACTCTTTTCTTTTTCCCTTCCGCTTTGTAGCCCTTTTAGTTGGTGTTCATTTTTGCTGTCGTGTTTCTTGTTTGTGCCTGGTCGTTTTTTTTCCACTTTCCTTTTCCCATTTCACCTTTTAAAATGATATTGATAGCTCCTAAACAGACCCTTCCCAGCATCTTTTTTTTCCTTTCTTTTTCAGTTAGAACCACAGGGTGTGAATCATCTTGTTTTGTCTCATAAATGGAGGGGAAAGAAAAAAAGTGGATGGTACCAGGAGCAAACAATCGTATGAACATTGAGTGGAAATAAAAATAATGATCATACCCAAACACCAAACCCAAAGTCATCAACAGAATCAAGATACCCAATCTACACCAAAATCTATACAAAAGGGACTGACTACACTAGCAGTCCAGGGAACAAAGATTTGGGATACATGCTGGGAAAAGGATGGCTGGAAGACAACAGTAGTGGTGGGTATGGCCTTAATTCACCACTTTGTCCTTTACATATATATGTGAAAGATTTTTAATTCACATTGATCACAATAAAAAAAAGAAATCAAGGTGGGAAGAATGAAGGTGAGAAAATGAAGTAATGGGGAAACGGGTTGGTGCCTCAGTTACACTGGTGATGTAGAAAAGTGGTAGAGCTATATATCCAAAGCACAGACTCAGTACCACTGAAAACTTGCAATCTAAGCTAAAACTGCCAAAGTTTGTAGTAAAAATGTCATGGTGGCAGGTGGGGCTGAAGGTATAGGAGTGGGGGGATGATGAAGTATGGAAGCAAGGATGAAGGGAGTTGATACGTGGTGAGTGTTGAAATACTAAATGTCTAAAGCTCAGTCATCAATAACTGTGTAAATCACATGTCTTTAAATAAAAAACTTAAGTGTTTTATTTTATCTGTATATTGATTCCCATGTAATATTTCATCTGTTCTTTTGTCCTGGAAGAAACAAATGTTCACTTATTTGTTTGTAACCTTACCTTTAACTATTACAAAACCAAACCTCACAATTTTCAGCTAAATATTTATTTGACTTATTTGTTTGTAAGCTTGTCTTTTACTATTAAAAATACCACAGTTTTGGGTCAGTGATAACACAGTGGTAGGGTGTTTGACCCAAGACAGACCTGGATTCAATCCTTGGCATCCCATATGGTCCCTGGAGCCAGGAGTGATTTCTGAGTGCAGAGCCAGAAGTAACCCCTGAGCACTGCCAGGTGTGCCCCCAAACCCAGTAAATAAAGGAATAAATAAAAAAGCACAGTTGTCATCTAAATATTTATTATATTTGACTATACTTAAAAATAGTTCTAGTTACTTTATTACTATAAAACAGGCTCTAATCAAATCCAAAATATTGAAATAAAATTATCCAAAATTTTATTTTAATCACAAATCACTCATCATTCTGTCCAGAATTTTTTTCAAATAAATTTTTTATTTAGGCACTATTATTTACCAATGTGTTCATGACAGAGTTTCAGGCAAAGTGTTTCAACACATATCCCATCACCGGTGTCGACCTTCCCCCATTGATTTCCCCAAATTCTCTCCCACACCTCAATTTTCAGACTATAGGACAAGAAACAGGAGCTTTGGAAACATCTGTGGTGTAAAGGTTTGGTATATTTATATGCCTAAATATGTCTTTACATATAGAGAGACAGGACCAGGTAGGTTTTTGACTTATTAGAAGGAATAACTACAAACCATATTCATTATTCAGGGTTGTCCTAACATAGAACTACAGACAGAGCAGAAATGTAACTAATCCAAAGTCAATGATAAGAGAATCAAGGGACCTAAACTTTAACAATCTAAACTTAAAGGAGCTATTATATTGGCAGGACAAGGGGCAAAGGGTGGTGGCATAGGATGCACTTTGGGGGCATTGGTGGAGGGAGGTTAACACTGGTGTGGGAAGGGCCCTGACTCATT
Source organism: Suncus etruscus (assembly GCF_024139225.1). NCBI lineage: Eukaryota > Metazoa > Chordata > Mammalia > Eulipotyphla > Soricidae > Suncus > Suncus etruscus. The sequence continues at coordinate 117,909,661 of NC_064868.1, forward strand.
GTATATCTCAAGTTCAACTATAAAGGATTCTGTTAATCACAATTGTTTCAATAAAATAAAAAATAAAAAGCAGAAATGTATCCTTTTCTAATTCTCAAAGTCTATAGGCCTAGATGTCCAAAATCAAGGCATTATTAGAGCAATTCATTCTCCAAAACATGCAAGGGAGTTCTTTTTTGTTTCTAATAGTAGCTTTCCATTCTTGGAATGATACTCAGCTCTCAGCATTATACTCAGAGCATCTTACCCTTATACCATATAGCATTCTCTTCATGTATGGGTCTAAATTCAGCTCTTCTTCTAGAAGGCATGTCAATTTGATAATGTATAAGTGATATATATTGTCACCATTACACCAATTTAAAAAGAAAAAGGACTAAAACATTCAGAGGGGTTTTTTTTTTGGTTTTTGGGTCACATCCAGCAGCGCTCATTGGTTACTCCTGGCTCTACGCTCAGAAATCACTCTTGGCAAGCTAGGGGGACCATATGGGATGCTGGGGTTTGAATCACCATCCTTCTGCATGCAAGGAAAACACCCTACCTCCATGCTGTCTCTCCGGCCCTAAAAAGTTCAGTTTTAAGTTCAGATTTAAGTACTTGCTGTGCATGTTTCCAACACTTGTTCAATCCCAGTGATTCTTTGAGTTCTATAAGGAAAATTCATGAACACAGAGCCAGGGGTAATCCTTGAACACAGCTGGGTATGGTTCATCTCCCCTTCCCTGACTCATACACAATAAATAAAAAGATATTAATGAGGTTGTACCAAAGAGAATGACATATTTCAATTACAAATAAGTAAGATCATATTAACTGGGTCATCCATATATCATGGTGTTTAGGGGCATGATTCAGCCTGTGACAGCTATTACCATCAAGGGAAGAAGGGTTAGAATATTTGACACATTTAAAAACTGCTGTGATAAAAATACTTTATCTGTAACTATGAAAAATCTTAAAATAAATGATAAAAATGAAAGGACAAAATGAAACAAATAAAGAAGCTTCAATATGACATTTTATAATTGAAAAATACATTCCTAGAAATATCAACATTAGTGAATGGGCTCGACAACAGAATGGCAAAGAACCAATAGAGTAATTAAATAACCCAAATTGACATTTGAGAATTTAGATTTCAGAGAGTCTTATGGATCAATGTGAGTATAACAAAATAACTAAAACTTCCATTGTCATTGTCTCAAAGGATAAGGACAGAGGATAGAACTTATAAAGTTCTCATGACTGGGGCCTTACTACAAGATTTATAGTGCTGCCTTGCACGCAGATGACATTTTGGATTACTGGCACCATATATGGTCTTCTGAGTACTGTCATAGGTGATCCCTAAACATAGAGCCAGGAGTAAGTCCTGAACACTGCTAGGTGTGCCCCATATACTCTGACCTCAGCCCCCAAATTGCACTCAGACAAAAGGAACAAATGATTGACTTAACGTATCCTAAGTTTTTAAGCTAAGGAAATACCAAAAAGGGTATTCCCAAATAAATTCATAACCAAACCTAATAATTAGACATATAAAAATGAGGGCAATACAAAAATCTTGAAAGTAACCAGAAGAAAATATTGTATTGCTTCATGGGATAAATTTTTTATATAGCTGCAGATTTCACCCCAAAAACATGTAAGCCAGAAGGTAATTACAATGTTTTGGGAAGCCTCAAGAGCAGTTCTCATTAGTCAGGGGACATTTCTGGCATATTCAGCCAATTGGATATGTCCAGAAATATTCTGCCAACTGTGCTGGAAATGAGGATTCTGAATGCAATGCTGCTCAAGTCCTGTAGTGCTGGGAACCACCAGGTCCACCATTTATTGTGGGTAGGAGGGACCATGGAATGCCATAGATGAAACTTTGGTCCTCATATAAAATAATTTCACCCTTGACTTCTGAACTATCTGTCCAGTGCTAATGTCCTATACTTTCTTAATTCTGAAAAATTCTTAAGCTCAGAATCTTAATCATCAAAAATGAAGGTAAAATCAAGACACTGATTTCTTCATCACAGAAGTAAAACTACAAGAACTTGTCAATTTTAAAAGACTGACCAGAGGCTGGAGCAATAAAGAGCAAAGCAGGTAGGCTTGCATGCGGCCAACCAGGGACAAACCTGGGTTCTATTCCCCAGCATCCCAAATGGTCCCCCGAGCCTGCCAGGAGTGATTTCTAAGCGCAGAGCCAGGAGTAAACCCTGAGCACAGCCAGGTGTGGCCCCCAAACCTAAATAAATAAATAAATAAATAAATAATGTTTTTTAAAAAAAGACTGATCAATGAGAACATATGAAGAGGGAGATTGAGCAAAAAAAAAAAAAACAGATTCCAGAGTATTAGGAAAAAAGGGAGGACAATAGAAACAAAAATATGAGAAAAATATTATGTTGAGTTTAATAAATTAACTTTTATTATTGAATCCATAGTTATAACATAGTTTGATGTGTTTCTAAATGTATGTAAGTATAATTGTACATAAGAATACCTCATATCAAAAAGTTTGAAAAAAGCCAATGTTGGTGGGATTGTGGTAACAAAGGAACCCTCATCTACTGGTGGTGGGAATACAGTTGAGTTCAGTCTTTATAAAAAGAAATATATAGATTTCTTAAAATATAAATTTAACTCCATATAATTCAATGTTACAGCTTCTTTGTATTTATTCCCAACACACAAAACATAAATTCCAAAATATATATGTACATATATGTTCATTGGTACACATAGTACAATATCCAAGATATGAAAACAACTCAATTGTTCAACTAAGGATGAATGGATCAAAAAGTTGTGGGATACATATATATTATATACAACAGAATATTATGCAGCTCTGAGAAAGAACAAAATCATTCAATTTTCCACAACATGGATAGTATATGGAACTAGGAAATAACCTGTTAGTGAAATTAGAAGGAAAGGGATAGATACATAATGACCTTTCTTATATGTGGGGCTTAAAGGCACACAGCAAAGTAGCAACAAAAGGCTGACATAATAAAGACAGAGCACTAGTTTAAAATTTTGCCTGCTGCCACACCTTTCAGGTAAATTGATATGTTAACTTAAAATGTTCATTTTTCATACAGATCTTGCATACCTCTACCATTGCAAAAGCCCAGCCTCATAGCTCCTGATATATAACTCTTTTTTCCTTCATATATCTCTAAATGTCTTTCAATAAAAACAATTTTGATTCACTATTTTTCCTCCTCCTGAAATTATTTTTTCTTATATTTTGGCTTTTGGGCCACATCTGGCAGTGCTTCAGGCTTACTCCTGGCTATGTGCTCAGGGGTCACATGGCAGTCTCGGAGATCATATGGGTTCCAGGGATCAAATCCAGGTCAACTGCATGCAATGCAAGTGGACAGCAGGATGGCAACTCAGCACACACACACCCCCAACACACACAACTACCCTCACACTCTTCATGTCCTTTCTTTGTAGGCAGAAGGATGCCAACTCAGCACATACACACAAACACACACACACACAACCACCCTCCCACTCTTCCTGGCCATTCTTTGTAGGCAGCAGGATGGCAACTCAGCAAACACACACACACACACACACACACACAACCTCCCACTCTTCCTGGCCTTTCTTTGTAGGCAGCAGGATGGTCCAAGGTGACCCAACACACAAACACACATTTCTTGGTTGTCTGCTTGCTCTCTGAGCTGGCACTGCTTAAGTCACGGGACCAGATGTGGGATGCAGTATCAGCTTGTGAGAACCTTGGTGGTGGCACTGGTTGCAATTGATATTAGGGACATGAGAGTCCATATCTTTTCAGATGCACTTGAGATGGGGCAAGTAACAGCAGGCAATACAGTACCGGTGGTGGAATGAAGAAGCAGCTTGTGTTAAAAGCTTGGAAGAGGCACTGGCTTTGTTTGATAGGAGTCTTTTTCTCAGCAGACACAGTTGAGATGGGAAGTAAGACATTAGTGAGGTAAGGAAAGTGTTGGGACTCAGACTAATCTTGGGGGAAGTTTTCCTTCACGGCAGTGGTTGCCTTTGCTAGGAGGAAACAGAGAGTTTCTCTCGTAAGATGCACCTGAGATGGGGTGGTCAACAATGGGGAGGTGATATTGGTGGAGCCACACATAGTGGCTGAGGCCTTATTAAAGGTGCTGTCTCCTGAAATCTGACTGCCTGTGGATCATTTCCTTGCGGCCACCCTGAGACCGGCCAGCTGGAATGAAGGGGTTGTGCTCTGTACTCTGTGTTCAACTGCCCAAATCAAAGCCAAGTAAAACAATAACAATACACCAAATAAAGATTTCTTTAAAAATGATCAGTCATCAACATATATGAAAAGTTTTCTGAAGCCTTTATTTACAAAAGCTTTAAAAAAATAATACGCTCTGTTTTGCAAATAATGTTCAAAAAGGATCACCCAGTTACAGCATTGTACTATCATGAAAAGACAATGTACAAGAAACAAAACCAAAGTGGCTAATATTTGGAGATTTGCTAATGTATTGATTGAAGTGTAGATAACACACCATCACTTGCAGTCCACCATTTCAGGGTAAACTTAATGATTGGCAGAAATTCCTCATACACATGTGCTGATTTGGTCACATATCCTGAATGGCTAAATATTCACAATCTCATTTTTCAGTATATAAAAATAGATTGCAAAGATAAACACCAAAAAATTAAACAAGCATTACAATCCTCAGGTAATTTTATATATAGCTATATGGTTTTGTATTTTCTTGTTTTTCACCAAATATCTCCATTACTTTAATCTTCTGCTACTTTGAAAGTACAACTGTTTGTCTTCTAATTTGGTTCAAAATATACCTAAATACCTAAATACTTATTATTTTTGGATTTTAATAGAATTGATTTGTGTAATCAACAAATCGAAAGCATCGTAAGTATGGCTATAAAATAAAAAAAGAATTTAAAAATCAAGGTATACAGTGATGGAACAAAAAATAAATGAAGGGAAATGGGCTATTATGACTGCAGCTTCAACATCTGGGATACCAGTTTCCTGATAGTTACTCAACATCCAATCACAAGGGATTTTTCCTGAAGGGTGTAAAGCTGGTTTGAAAAATTGTTCAGTCACAGAGTAGCCTGCACATGCCATTTAGAAACTGACAGACACTACTAGATGTATTCGAAAGCTTAAACACTACATACAGAAAACAGTAGTTACTAAGTTCCTCAGTAGGTTTTTTTTTTTTTGTCTTCTGTAGTCTTGCCGAATTAACTCTCTGCACATGCATGGATTATGTTTCATGGGTCAAAAACAAGTCAATACTGTACTTTGTTGGCAGATGATCATTTTTCCAGCTAAGAAAGCCCAAATTTTCTAATAAAACGAAGGATTTGTGTTAGGAATCACACTCTAAAGTGCAAAATTGATGGTCCACAATCTCAAGTACCTAAACTCCTGTAGAATGGAAGGGAGACAAGAAATAGGGGGATTGTTGAATTAAATAATTAACGATGGTGCTGGATGGCGATGGATGGTGAAGGATAGATGGATCTTTCTCTGCCATCCCAGGCCACGTGGCTCCGCAACCCCCATCAACCAGCGTGTCTGGGGTCCAGGAAAGCGACAGGTATAGAACTCACTCACAGGCAGGCTTCAGGAAGCATCAACTTTATTCATGCCTTATCCACCACATGTGTGTGGCCTACTCATAACCTTTCAAGCACAGCAATACTTTGCTAGCCCTGCGTCTTATCTCCTGTTAGCCATCTTCCCTTTGGGCTCCATGCTGGTCAAAGACCAGAACACAGAGGCCCAAAAGCCAAAGCGCCAAGCAGCCTCGGTTCAAGGGTTTTCTAACTTTTCCAAGACCCCTCCCAGGAATGGGCGGGGTCTTGCAGGTAAGGTAACACCTAATATTCAGTTTCCAAGACCCCTCCCAGAAATGGGTGGGTCTCAGGTAGCTACACCCAGATCTAGGGTCTCAGGTACACTACAGGGGATAAATTATAATCTGTGATAGTTAAATTATAAAATCTTGTGAGTGTGACGTGGTGCACATTGAGTGTGAGAGTAAAGATTGTGACAGGGGGTGTGGCAGGCGACACTGGGTGAGGCGGGGACTGACTCATTAGGGGTGGTCAATGTTGGGGCCCAGGTGAAGCCAAGGGTCGCCCCAACAGGGTCAGTGTACTTGGGGGCCCTATTACGTGCTGGGGGTTATTTGTTCGGGAAGCCATGATTTGATAATTTCCTGCCAGGTGTGTCCGCAAGCAACGGCCAGTGAATGTGTCCCCCTGCTAGAGAGACCACTGCTGCCCACCAATGGCGATCGGGTGCACCGCCCCATGAGACACCTATTCCCCCATCTAACGCCACCCAAGGCTCCTTGCCTACATGAGAGACGCATGGGCTCTAGGCCACCAGAGTCATCTTTGTCCCAAAGTGGCCCCCTGTGTTGATGGAAGGGACTGGGTAGGCCTCAAATGCTTGTGGTGCAGCAGGGCACACGCTGGCCCTCGACTTTGAGCAGCACACTGTGAAAGGAGCACTCGACAGGACATTGCCCTGGAGGGTGGCGAGGGATTGCATAGGCGCTACCCCAGGCTCTAGGCCGTCGGAACCATCCTTGTCCCAGACTGGCCCCCTCTTTGACGGAAGGAAGCGGGCTAGGCCTCAAACGCTTGTGGTGCCGAGGGGTGCAGGCAGGCCCTCGTTCGAATGCCAGTGGGAGGAGTCCGTGAAAGGAGCGCTGGACATTCCCAGGCAGGTTGGTGGAAGAGTGCACGTGCTACCAGGGGTGCTCTGAGGGCCCCTCCTCAGGGCTGCTCTCTAGAGAAGAGACTGGAGCAGTTGGAGGCCCGGCTGCTAGCGAAGGCTGAGGAAGGAACCGCTCGGGCGCAGGCGCAGTGGGGTTGCCGTTTGGGTCTCGCAGCTGCACGAGACGCGGGAGGGCGGTGCAGCACACTTCCTGGAACATCCAGGCTGGCCTAGCCAATCGCCAGGCACACTTCCTGGAACATCCAGGCTGGCAGAGCCAATCACCAGGCGCGTACAGGTGCCAAAGGGCGGGGCCACGAGCTCGTGGCGTCCAGAGAGAAGTCGCTTCGGCGACTCTGCAGTTCGCCTCTGGGGTCGCAGCCATGCAGGCCCCAGACGATGAGGGTGATGGTCCTCCGCCAAAGAAAGTTCCCCGCAGGAGCTGTAGCCCCACACATCAGCAAGAGGGGTCCACTGGGAGCGGGGCCCTGGAGGAGCGCCAGAGCGTGGAAGTGTCCGGAGGCTCCGAAGGCCGACCAAGTAGCAGCATCCAGGGGGCCGTGTCTGCCCCGGAGGAGCGCCAGACAGAGGAAGTGGCCGGAGGCTCTGAAGGCCAAGCTAGTACCAGCATCCAGGGGGCCACGTCTGCCCCGGAGGAGCGCCAGACCGAGGAAGTGACTGAGGGCCAAGCAACTACCAGCCCCCAGAGCCCCCCTGGAAACCGCCCTGTGGTCGAAGGCCCAGAGCAGCAGGCCTTCTCAGCCCCAGTGGGGCAACAGTATTTTGTGGAGATGTATCCTGGTAGCCAGGGGCAAAGTGGGCCTGTGCTGAGGACCTGGGAAGGTTGGCAGGTTGGGAGGAAATGGCGGGAGCTGGCCTGAGGGCCCCTGAAGAAATGGTGTGAGGTGGCCTGAGGGCCCCTGGGGAAATGGCTGGAGGTGTCCTCAGGGTCCCTGGGGAAATGGGGGGGAGACGGCCTGAGTGCCCAGAGGTGACGGGGTGTTTAGGGCCTGAGGGAGGTGGGATGGCTGCAGCAGTGGCAGCCCCCACAGGGGTCCCTGAATTGTTGCTCAGAGGCCACTGTTGCAGCCAGCAGGGGACCCAGCAGTACAGGCACTGGGGTGGGGCACGGTGAGGGTCTGAACTTGCTGGCATGAGGTTCTCCTGTGTGGTAGCTCCTTAACCGGATCCCAGCACCGTGGACCTGTCGTTCCTGTCCTATATACATCCCCAACTGACAGACCAATATGAGAACATGATTTCACAGATGAACCAAGATCCTCTGCATTTTCATGTTTCAGTCTCTGGCACCAACCTGCGTGTGTAAGTAGCAGCTGTGCAGTGGCTGGCGGGTTTGCCCTGGATGGGGAGGTTCCTTGATCCACCTCTGCGTGGAATTATCAATTCCCTCCCCTCCCGCCCCCTCCTCTCTTGTAGGCGAATGCAGTCTTCTGACAGGGAAGCCCTGAGATTCAAAGCCACCTACCTGAGCTTCTGGTTGAACTTCCTGAAGTACACTTCAGATCGCTTATTCCCTCCTGCCCAGGACAGGCCCCCTGCTGGCGGGAAGGCTTAGAGGCCTCTCCCCAGAATTCCCTCCTCTGCCCCTCAACTCTTCTGACAGGTTCAGCCTGGCAACAACTGTTTTTCCTCTAACCCCACTTTTGATGTGTTCGAAAGTTTTGAGACAAAATAAAGCATAATTCATGTTCAGAGTCACATTTTGTGTATTTCTCTTGCCTTGTATCTCTCCCTCTCCTTCTCCTAGTTCCCCCTCACTCTCCATCTTCCCCTTCCTTTTGCTCACCTTCCCTGCGTCTCTCACTTACTCTTGATTTCGACAGCACTCTTTGCCCAGGATGGCAGGTGCCATGACCAGGCAGGTCCAAAACGGGCAACTCCATCCACTTGCCTTGGGTTTCGGCCCTCAGCGGAAGCCTCTCTTGGCATTTGGTGTAGAGGTTTGCTTCCCAAGGAGTCTATTTGTAAAGTTTGAAGTGCCATTTCTTATCCCAAGATAGTTTTTTCTGGAGTCTACGGCTCTGCTATGTGCACTGCAGCCCTTGCTATAATATCCAAGATGTGGAAGCCAGCAAGCCAGGATATTCATAGGTACCAGTAAGGCCTGGTGTCGATCTCCAGAAGCATGGCTGGGCCTTGGTCAGATGGCTCCTGAGACTTGTTGACCTAACATGGCCTGGGACTAAGACCCTCCCTGCTGTAAGCTAGGTTCTTGATCTTCACAGAAGGAAGAAGGAAGAGAAGGTGGGACGTGACACAGAGCCCAATTTCTATGGGCAGGATGACCAGTTTCAATGATGGGTGCTTGCTTGCACACATACAGCCATGAGCACCACAGGGAGCCTCCTCCAATCACTGTGAGGCACGATCCAAAAACAATTATCATTATTGCACCTTTTTCTTTGGACTGGAAAAACCCCTTCAAACGCTGAGCACACTGAGCCCCTAACACAGCCAGCACCTACCATTCTCTTAGTCTATTTGACAGGTCCCAGTCCCCTATGTAGCTGAGAGCCAGGAAGCTATTCCAGTGCCCTCCAGTCCCTGATGTGGGGTCCCGATTACTCCTTTATTTGTTGTTATTCGTGTATCCGCAAAAAACTTCCAGAATGAGAAATTGATTCCCTTCCTCTTGTCCCCTTTTGGGGGTGAGTTCTTGGTAATATTTATCCTCAGCAAATAATCCACACAGACAGGAGGGTAAAGGGGTAAAAGGTTGGGCAGAGAGAGTCCTGGCCTACTGCCAGCTCCAAAAACCTCCTGGAGCCACCCAGAAAACTCTGCCAAAAGACCCCGAACACCTCCCTCCCAAACTATTTATTCCACTCTCAACAGCAGCCACCCCCCTCTGGTAGGTCAAGGTGGGACAACAGGCAGAAAATCATCTTTAGGAAATGTTTTCATAATCTTTAGGAAATGGTATCCTGGTTCATCCTCCTTGAACACGTGTGCCAGGGCCAGCTCTGCTTTCCCGGTACTCTTGTTACAACCACCACCTTCAGCTTGTGTGCCTTTGACCTTTCTGATATTATACATCTGACTGGCACAATCCATCCCTGAGTCTGTGCACCCCAATTCTACCAGACCCTGTGTACCAGGTGATGGAATAGATAAGAGATGGCCACAAATACTAGAGAAGGCATGAGTTCTTCTTTTAATGATTTTTAAAATTTTTGTTTTTGTTTTGGAGCCACACCTTCAGTACTCAGTGGTTACTCCTGGCTCTGCACTCAGAAATCGATCCTGGCAGGCTCAGGGAACCATATAGGATACTGGGGTTGCTCGGGTCAAAATTCACTGTTCTGCCTAGGGAAGAGAAAAAGAGCATGTATGGAGAATATAATTATTCCCATGACAGTATGCTTCAAGGGCGGAGAAACCTTTTATATCTTAGGCCGAGGGAATTCCCTGTCTAGTCTTCCCAATTTTCACTATGCCTATGCAAAAAAAAACCCCACAATTTTTGTTATTGTTGTTTTTATTGTTGTTTTTTCTTTTTTGTGTGCTTTGTTTTGTTTTTATTTCAGGATCATGGTTATTGTTCTGTTGTTGTTTTTATTCCTGTGGTGCATTTCGGGTTCTTTTGTTTGAATTTTTATATGGTTTTCATTTTTTTCCATTTCTTCTCTTAATTTGATATTTATAGCCTCTAGAATGACTCCTCCCATTTCTTCTTGTTTGATTTTTACCCCCTTTTTTCTCTTTCTTTTTTCGACCTTCCAAACAGAACCACATAACTTGAACCATCTTGTTCTGCCTCACAAATTGTGGGGGGGAAATAATGGAGGGTACCAAGATCAAACAGATGTGTGGACATTGGGTAGAAATAAAAATGATCATACTCAAACACCAAATCTAAAGCCAAAGACAACAAGATCAAAACCCAATCTACAACAAGCTAGACACAGAGGGGACCACTTATACTAGCAGCCCGGGTGTCAAAGGAGGGGGATATGGGATGCATGCTGGGAACGGGGGTGGAGGGAGGACAACACTGGTGGTGGGAATGCCCCTGATTTCATGTCACTATGTACCTATAATATTACTGTGAAAGATTTGTAATCTGCTTTGGTCAAAATAAAAATTATTTCACTAAAATAAGGGAGGTACCAAGACCAAATAGGTGTAAGACCACTAAGTAGTAAGCTAGGCACAGAGGGGACCACTTATTCTAGCAGCCCCAGGGGTAAGGGAAGAGGATATGGGAAGAAGGACGGGAACGGAGGTGGAGGGAGGACAATTCGGTGATGGGAATTTCCCTGATTTTATGTTAATATGTACCTAAAATATTATTGTCGATGATATGTAAGCCACTATGATTAAAATAAAAATTATATTTAATTAAAAAAAAGAAAAGAAGGAATGAATTACAAAAAAACCCCACAATAATGCAAATTACAGTCTAAAAGGAAATTACAGGAGTGGGGAGTATAGTGTCTGTCCAAGATGCAGACATGCAGGAAAGTGGGGGGAATACTACGGACACTGGTAAAGGGAAATGTTTATGGTTGAAGGTGTTGTATATTGTAAGACTGAAACTAAATCACGAGCAATTTTGTAACAGTAGTGCTTAAAGTAGTTATAATAGTTTTTAAATAGCAGCAATGTCAAAGTTGAGAGTTGAAATTTAAAAACAATAAAAACAAAAACAATCCCAAGGAGATTTAAAATAATACAATCAAATTAATGAAATTAAAATTATTTAATGAAAACAAAAAAGAGGGAGGATACTGAGACCAAGGGGGAGGGTAGTCCACAGGTTGTGGAGTGTGTGGTATTGAAATATTGCCTAAAAGCCTACATTAACAGTATTGTAAACATGATGCCTAAAATAAAAATAAATTAAGATTATTTTTAAGTGAAAAAGAAATCTCTGTTTTTGTCACGTGTCAGGCAAATGCCCTACCATGTGCCATCACTGGCCCCAGGTTAGGTTTGAGTTCTACCGTTTAAACACTCAAGACTGGACCTGGACATGGTGGGTTATGATACAGTTCTAAGTGGATATTTAAAGCACGAGAGCTCAGGGGACATATTTCTGCCCTAGGAAAGCTTAGGCACATAGAGACTATACAGGAAGGTTCGATACTAAAAGAAAGTTCTGATGACCAGTGTGACCTTGAGAAGCCAGATAGCCCTGGTTCTGAAGGAAAAAAATGGAGAGGGAGGAGAAAAGAATGGAGAAAAAAGCCAAATATTAGCTCTCACAGAACAAAGAAAATCATTATACAACAGAAAAAGAAAATAAGTTTCTTCTAGCAAGTCTTTATTCGCTGGGTCTCCAAAGTCATTGAAAACCTGAGCACCAATGGCTGTGATCTGAAGGGAGGCACAGGAGGTCTTGTTCCCAAATATTTCTGTAGGCAACCTTGGGAATTGAGCTCACAGAGCCTTAGTAAACATGGAATTTCAACCCTGAAGACTCCAGCCTGGAAGACTAGGCTAACACCAGAAGCCACTTTTCTTTCCCAATATATTTAAGATGAGATACAAGTCTCTTACAATTTCCTCTCCCACCTCCTGGAGATCATGAGAGGGACAGAAACACATAGCACCCTGGCCTCCTCTCCATTTCTTCCTGCGGCCACCCAAACCTGCCCACAGGGACGGGGGTCGCCAGTTATTCGTGGGTCACGAAGAGGACTTAACCTGGAAAAGAACTGGGGAGGGGGACAGACAGGACTCAAGACAAGAATCTGATCGAGTCATTTATTGCAAAGTTCACAGAGCTTATATACCAAGCCACAAAGAGGCGTGGGGTACGGGGGGGGGGGGGGGCTGCGGAAAGAAATGTGTAACATGAAGGCATTTATCATTAAAACATTTACAATTACCCAATGTTTTTACTAAACATAAAGTTAAACCTAGCTCTTTTTTATTTCTTTGGTTTTGGGGCCACACCCGGCGGTGCTCAGGGGTTACTCCTGGCTGTCTGCTCAGAAATAGCTCCTTGCAGGCACGGGGAACCATATGGGACACCGGAATTCGAACCAACCACCTTTGGTCCTGGATCGGCTGCTTGCAAGGTAAAGGCCACTGTGCTATCTCTCCGGGCCCAAACCTAGCTCTTAACTCATGCTTGAAAGGTCAGCAGGAACAAGGCTGGCAACATAGTTTAGCAAACCTCCTCAGGCATCCTGTTAGGTAGCACAATTTGTGCTAACTTTTTCTGATTTTTTACTCATTTCCTAAGCCCCCGGGGTGGGGGGGCTCAGAGGCAGCTATACCAGGAAGTTCTGCAAAGCAGCAGCAGAAGCAGACGACGGTGTGGGTCTGTCAGATCCCTGACATCTTCCCTTTGGCCTTAACTTTCTTCCAGACACTGAAAAACCAATGGGGCAATAGACTCCTGCCCTCCAGGAGTCTGAGTATCTCAGAATTGCTTCTGGGGCATAGGGAGAAGAGGTGAATACAGAGATAAGCATTAAGAGCTGTCCACATGATGGTCCTGAGTCTGCCAGCAAGTTACTTCAGTGGACAGGTCCAAGCAAATTTGCTTTCCAAGGGATATAGGGAGCATGGGAAGGACCTGACTGCTCAGGGCATCTCCCCTCTGGCCAGAATAAGAAGAAATTTAGAGTAGAGACACATAGAGGGAGAGGGAGAGAAGGAGGGGGCGAGGATGGAGAGAGGAGGAGAAATATAAGGAGGAGAAAGTGATAGGGAAAGAGGCCTTGGTTCCAGCATGGTTCTCTGCTCCTCCACCAGTAATAGATAATCTACCAGTACAGATCCTGGCTCTGCACTGACTGGCCACAGCCTGGTCTCTCCTCTCAATATCTAGAATACTTCTGGATATCAGAGTCTCTCCCAACACTGAAGACCAACAGGACAGACCCCCTTCTAACAGGACACTCCTACAGAGGATGAGAGGCCCCAGGCCATCTTCTGGATCATATTTTTATTTGACCTTCACATCTTTACATTGGCTAAGCCTGGTTAATTCTGACATTACAGGGAGATCATAAAGTCAGATTGACTAGGAAAATTAAAGATTGTCTAGGAATGAGTGGAACTCTCTTGGCACTTACTTGACCCAGGATGGGCTAACCTACAGTAAAAACTGTGTTTGAGGAGAAACTTTCCTGGGACCTTGAAGAAAGACTGGGGTTAGACAAATCAGTGTACCTGGAGCCAGATGGTCTTAAGGCCAAATGCTTGGTGGGGAGGCATACCCTGGTTTTAGGCTGAAAGTTTTTCTTTATGTTTCGCCAACTGCTCCATCGCCTATGCAAACTCTTGCCAAGCTTTATCTTTATCTTCATAGGTATCTGTCCTAATCTTAGAATCAAGGACTGCTCTAGGGGATTTCTGTTTACTTTAAAATTATGGCAAAATATACATATCACAACCCCTTCCACTTTTACTATTTTAAATCATACTCTTGGCTGTCACATAGTATATTCACTGTCAACTATCCCCACCATCCAGTCACAGAATATTTTCTATCTTGCAAATCTTAAACTCATTCTCTCCATCCTTATTTATACAAAAGTCTGCGTGAGTTTCTTACAACAACCATTCATAATTATAATATTAAAGGCCTGTTTTCATTTCGAACCAGGCTAATTTAAAATTGACATTCATTTCATAAAGCCATAGTTGAGAAATGACTGTGTTTCTTTTCATTGAACAAAGTAAAACACTCTCCAGGTTTACAAATGATTCATTAGGGGCCGGGCGGTGGCGCTAAAGGTAAGGTGCCTGACTTGCCTGCCCTAGCCTTGGACGGACCGCGGTTCGATCCCCGGGTGTCCCATATGGTCCCCCAAGCCAGGAGCAACTTCTGAGCACATAGCCAGGAGTAACCCCTGAGTGTTACCGGGTTTGGCCCAAAAAAAAAAAAAAAAAAAAAAAAAAAAAGATTCATTAATGTGGAACCTTTGGGAGCTTGAATATTCAGGACCAGCTGTGTTTCTCTGTAATATTTGAATTTAATATTTTACCTCAAGAAATAGGATGCCAGAGGACTAGTAAATATTTAACTACACCTGGTATTGCTTTATTGTGATATTTTCCTTTCCATAGAGCTACTTTAATTCACACTGAAGTTACCTCATTACAAATACAGAGAAGGAAGGTCAGCAGACAAAGATATTAAGAGCTACAAGTGCCAGATGCCTTGTTGATGTATCATGTAGTCTACTTCCTCAGAGACTTCTCAGTCATCCGTGTAGTTTAGTTTGCCCTCTTCATTTCACAGGAAACGATCTCTCTAAGATAGCCCACAATATCACAATATCGCATCACTATCACAATATCGCATAGGTCACATTTCACTCCTTGTAAATTTGACATCCCAGCAGCTGTAAACACTGATGTCCACACTCTTGCCCCAACTCCTTGCTCTAACTGAGCCCTTTGGCTCAGCGTTAGGGCTTTCTGAGTCTCTGATCTCAATCAAATTCCTGGCCTCTTCTCTTCTTATCCATGGCCATTGTCCAGATTCACAGTGGCCAATACATCTCTTACCTGGAATACAGTAACTTTTTTTTAAAAATTAAATTCATTATTTTTTCTTTTTAAAAAACATTAGGGGTTGGAACAATAGTACAGCAGATAAGGCATTTGTCTTGTAGGTGGCGAAACCATGTATAAAACTCAGCATCCCATATGGTCCCCTGAATCTGCCAGGAGTAATTTCTAAGAGCAGAGCCAGGAGTAACTCCTCAACACTGCCAGATATAGTCTTAAAACAAAACAAAACAAACACAAAATTTAAACAAATGTTAAGGATTGTGATTTACAAAGTTCTTCACAGCTGAATTTTAGATAGACAATGTTTCAGTACCAACCCCACTTCCAGTGTCAACCTCCTTCACCAATATTTGTAATTTATATTTTGAATACCTCCCAGGAACTGTTTTGGGGTCCCAGAGTGACCTTAATTTATAGTTGGCCAACATACTGGGCTAGATCATTTAATGTTTGTCTAGGCCACACATTCTATACCCAACCATGCTTGGTGGGGACATATGTTGTACAGGGATTAAACTTGAGTCTTTCTGTATGCAAGACATGAGCCTATGAGCATCAAATAGATTCTTTGAAAAAATTTCTTCTGTAAATAAAAGTAACTTCTCCAAAACTTTATTGAAATATAATTCACAAATAGAACTGTAAGGTTTTTAAATTTTACAATTTGATGATCTGATACATGTATACCTTCTGAAACCATTCCCTCCATGTGTTAGCATATATGCCATTTAACATCACTTATACTTCTTTTTGTGGAGGCAAAATGTAATAATTTAAAATTAATAGAATATTATAATTACTATTATATTTATTAAATATTACATATAATATTTATGCATATTATATATAAAATATATCTATAGACTATATGTATTAAAATATATTACTTATTAATTATACAATATATTATTATATTAATGACATATTGTAATAGTATACCTTATATTATGTATAATATATAATGACATAGAATTAAGTATTATATTATTATATAAATAATATTATATTTATATATTAATATATTTATATTGTAATCTATATTAATATGTGATTATATTTATGATATATCATATTACATTACATTACATTACATTATATTATATTATATTACATTACATTACATTACATTACATTACATTATATTATATTATATTATATTATATTTATATATAACATTATATATAATGTATAAAATATTACACAATGTATTCATGTAAATATTTATTATATATGATATATGTTAAATATAGTGTAATTACATATAACAATATACTATACATTAATAATATAATATTAATATTATGATTTTATAGTATATATCATTATATATTATAAAATATATATAAGCAACGCTATTTCCACACTACTTCCCTTCTCTTTTTTTTTTTTTTTTTTTGGTTTTTGAGTCACACCCGTTGGTGCTCAGGGGTTACTCCTGGCTGTCTGCTCAGAAATAGCTCCTGGCAGGCATGGGGAGACCATATGGGACACCTGGATTCGAACCAACCACTTTAGGTCCTGGATCAGCTGATTGCAAGGCAAACACCGCTGTGCTATCTCTCCGGGCCCACTACTTCCCTTTTCTTTTTCTTTTTCTTTTTTTTTTATTTAAACACCTTGATTACATACATGATTGTGTTTGGGTTTCAGTCATGTAAAGAACACCACCCATCACCAGTGCAACATTCCTATCACCAATGTCCCAAGTCTCCCTCCTCCCCACCCGACCCCCGCCTGTACTCTAAACAGGCTCTCCATTTCCCTCATACATTCTCATTATTAGGACAGTTCAAAATGTAGTTATTTCTCTAACTAAACTCATCACTCTTTGTGGTGAGCTTCCTGAGGTGAGCTGGAACTTCCAGCTCTTTTCTCTTTTGTGTCTGAAAATTATTATTGCAAGAATGTCTTTCATTTTTCTTAAAACCCATAGATGAGTGATACCATTCTGCGTTTTTCTCTCTCTCTCTCTCTCTGACTTATTTCACTCAGCATAATAGATTCCGTATACATCCATGTATAGGAAAATTTCATGACTTCATCTCTCCTGACAGCTGCATAATATTCCATTGTGTATATGGACCACAGTTTCTTTAGCCATTCGTCTGTTGAAGGGCATCTTGGTTGTTTCCAGAGTCTTGCTATGGTAAATAGTGCTGCAATGAATATACTACTTCCCTTTTCTAACCTTTATTCTTCCCATCATGTTTTTTTTTATTGCGACCAATGTGGAATTACAAATCATCCATAGATATATGTAAACTACAAAGTGGTGAATTAGGGCCATAACCACCGCCAGTGTTTTCCTCCCTTCACCCCTGTTCCCGGCATGTACCCCAAACTTCCCCCTTGCTCCCTTAATGCTAGTGTAGTCAATCCCTTTTGAATATATCTTGATGTACAGTGGGTATCTTGATTCTGTTGTTTATGACTTTGGGTTTGGTGTTTGGGTCTGATGATTTTTAATTTCCACTCAATGTTCATAGGACTATTTACTCCTGGTACCATCCACTTTTTTTTCTTCCCCCCCAAAACGCTGGGAGGGGTCTGTATAGAAGCTATCAATATAAATTTAAAAGGAGAAAAGGGAAAAATAAAAGAGAAAAGAAGACAAAAATAACCAGGCACTGACAAAAAAAAAATAGACAGCAAAAATCAACATGAGGTAAAATGGCAACAACTTGAGGGAGGGGAAAAAGAGAGAAAAAGAAAAGAAAAAAGGAAAACTGGGGGAGGAAGGAGTATGTTTTCAGTCTTCTTGTGGTGTGTGTGTGTGTGTGTGTGTAAGCACAGTAAGTATTGGGGGAAATTAGAAAGGAAATTCCCTTGGCCTAAAAGATACCTGGTTTCTCCAGTCTTTAAGTAAATTGTCATTTCTTTCCTTCTCTGTCCTAAGCTCTTGGGTCCAGGTAATCTAGCAGCCAAACCTCTTTACTCCATTTTCTCATGCAAATAAAATACTCTTATGTGACTGGTCAGGACATCTTGTCCATATTGCTATTGCATTGACAGGTAGAGGTGAAAGTTCAGATCTCTTACACACTTGAGGTGGAATTGCAGAGTTGACTGGCAGCTGCAGCTCCTCAATCAGGCTCCATTCTTTCCTTCCTCTTTCTTTCATTCCTTAGACGCTTTCCAAGTGTTCCTTCTTTCCAGATGCCTTCTCCTGATACCAGGAGAAGCAGTGACCTTGTTGACTGCAGTGGGGTTTGAAACATTTTGATTCTCTTCCAGGTCTCCTCTGGCACCACCAAGCAGGAGGCAGGGGCTATCTCCTTGAAGCTTCATAAAGGTAGAAATCTGGACTCACCACTTGACTGTTGTGAGTGTGATGAAATGGCAGGGGGCAGGCAGAGTTTGTGCAGTTCTGGAATAGAGTAGTTCAGTTGCTGTCTAAACCTAGATTCTGACCCCATAGACTTTGACTACAGAGGGTAGGTTTGGGGGATTTGCTTGGAGAGTTGTTTTCTGGTACTTTTGGGTTCCCAGTCTCTACATGTCTGGGGGGCACTTTCCTCAGCTCCAGCTTTCAGAATCATGAGGCATATAATAATTAGCTGTGGAGGTGGCCCAGTTGTAAATCTCTTGGCTTGTACATCTAAAGCAGTGGGTTCAAATCCCATGCATATCAAAACTAAATTTTAACATATAAAGATAGAGTATAGCAAATAATACATATGCCTTGCTATCCATTTTGCCTGCACTTAGCTAATGCAAATGTGCATTTAGCTTGCTGTGCCTTAGCTGAACCTAATTTGATCCTGGAACTGCATATGTCCCCCTTGAACATCACGAAGCAGTTTCTTCTGAGCACAAATCCAGGAGTGTCACAGGGTCCCCACAAAATAAGTAACTTAAATGGGAAGTGATAGAAAGAAAGAGAAAAGAGAGGAGAGTGTTGGGAGAAGAGGGAAGGGGAGGAAACAGAGGAGGAGGGTAATGAATGGGACAGGACACGATGGAAGGGCAAAGGAGGTAAGGGAGGGGAAGGAAGGAGAAGAGAGGGGAAGAAAGAGAAGGGATGGGAAGGGGAGTGGAAGGAAGGGAAAGGAAGGGAAATGGAGGGAAGGCATTAGGGACCAAGTGGACCGCCCAATCAACACTGAGAGTCAAAGACCATCTCTGATACTGTAAGATGCAAAAGGGAGTTTAGGGCTGGAGAGGGTTAGGGCATTTGCCTTGCATGTGGCCAACACAGGAGAGACCTAGGTTTGATTCCCGGCATGCCATATGGTCTCCGCATCCTGTCAAGAGCAATTTCTGAGCCAGAGCAAGGAGGAGTCCTTGAGCACCTTGGGTGTGGCTAAAAAAAAATAACAGAAAAGGGAGTTTCATCGGCTAGCCAAGGCACATGTCTAAGGACATGGACCGAGGGTGACAACAACAGCAGTTTTTATAGGGTTAGTAAGCTTTAGCAGGTTAAACATTTGATTGGTTAATACAACTTAGTTTCCACAGTAAACACGATTGGTTCGATTTTCATTTTCATCCCTGCATCAACCCCTTACACAGATGTCTTAGCCCCTGCCCCTCCTTATGTGGTCTGATACCATTTGCCCTGGAAAACAGAAAGGTCTTCATAACAAGAAGGCCTTGACCACTCTATAGTACAAAGTGCCACTTCATTTTCTGGGAATTGGGCAGAGAATGCAAGGGGAGCATTTTCTGAAAACGGTGGGGGAAGGGGGAAGACACTTAGAAGCTCTTCTATAGGCTTATTGTGGTATAGCTTCAGGGTCTCAGGGTCTAACAAATGAAGGAGAAGGAAGGGGAGCAGAAGGAAAGGGAGAAAGGCAGGGGAGAGGAGGGAGGAGGGGCAGGAAAGGGAGTAGAAGGATGTAGAAGGGAACGGAAGAGAGGGGGCAGGAGAAGAGGGAAGGAAAGTGAAGGGAGATGAGAGGAAGAAAGGGAACTTAGAGACACAAGACTGTTATTTGAATCCCAAGATCTACAAGTTTATCTTCTCCACATTTCAGTCTTCTGCTTGTTTTAGATGCAATCTAAAGGAAAGTTAGTTGTGTTTCCTCATGCAAAATGCCAACATTATGTCTCCCATCTTCTAGGAAGTAGAAGTCATCAACATCTTTTGAAGCAATTAATTCAAACAATATATTCCAGAGGCAAAAGATTTCCATTTGAATATCATTTAAAAACAAAATGGGCAAGAGTTAGATAAGGCAAACAGTAGGCCATTGGTCTCACACACACAATTCATCCAAATTCTCAACCTGATACCCCATATAGAACTCTCAAAGTCCTGCCAGAATTGATCCTATTTTCTAATCCAAGAGTAAGCCCTGACCATCACCTGTGTGGCCACCAAAATAAAAAAAGAGAGAGGGAAAGGTAAAAGAGAGGAGAGAGTAGTGAAGGAGAAGGGGAGAGAGGAGTGGAGAGTATAGAAGGGAAGGAGATGGTTGGGAGGGAAGGGGATCAGAGGGGAGGGTAGTGAAAGGAGAGAAGGAAGAAAGGAGGAGAGGGGAGGGGAAGGAAGGGGAGGGTTGGGAAGGGAAGAAAAGGGAAGGATGGAAAAGGGAGGATAGGGAGGAAGGAAGGAAGCAAGGAAGCAAAGAAGGAAGAAAGGAAGGAGAAAGAGAAGAGCATATCCTGGTCTTTACTCACTCTTAGTTGGAAAACCCAGTTACATAATTGAGATGCTTTACTCTGCCTAATTCAGACTTAAAAGATTTTTATAAAATGAAGCACAAGTTAACTTTCTTGAATTGCTATGGAAACCTAAATGTGTATTAAAATCATTTCTACATAGCCAGAGATATAATGCAGCAGGATAAGGTTTTTGACTTTTATGCAGTTGCTCTCAATTCAATTCCAGCACCATATAGGATACCTAAGTTGTGCCAGGAATGATTCCTGAGCATAACACAAGATGTCAGCATTGAGTACAGCCAGGTGTGACTGCCAAACCAAAATAATCTAGTAATAATAGGCATTATATATTTGGACTAGAGAAATAACAAATAAGATAGAAACTTGCCTTGCATGCTGCTGACTTGAGATTTATCTTTATCACTGCTTATGGTCCCAAAATGTCGCTGCTCAGCTGAGTCAGGCAGCACTGAGAGGGGCTTCAGGGTTATTCAATAAGAGGATGGGAGCAAGGAGTCTGCAAAGAGTGGGTACACAGAGACCAAACACACTCAAGACTAGTTGGAATTGAGTCCAAGTTCTTGGGAGGTCTGCTTCATATTTAAGCAAAAATTATCAATATTAGGAAGTTGGGTAGATCAAATGTGATATTTTTTTTGCTACGGAATAAACATGTGTCAACACAATCATTAGACAATCATCTAAGAATTATATGTGTTTTCTAAATTCTTTGTTATCAGTTTCATTTACCATAAACAGAAATCAGAAAAATACTTATTATTTCCTCTTGGATATGACTCATTCTAGTCAACAGAAATGAGAAAAACATGCTTTCCTCTTGGATATGTTTCTTGCTAATCAACTGTTAATCAATAAGATACAATCCCATTGTCATTTAATATTATGCCAAAGTACTATCGTAAAAAGAGAGAAGATGTAATTAAAAGACCAAACTATACACCTGTAGGCTATACAATACTAAATTCCTGACTAAGAAATAGTACTATTGATTCTACTAGATTGGAAAAATATTGTAGATTCTACCAGCTTGAGAAAAATATCATTGTCAATTATTCCATCAGTTTAGAGTAAGTAAGGTGTATTCAAAAAATTCTTGTTTTAATGCAAGGGGGCAAAGGTACACAATATTTTATGTACTCGGCATTATTAATTCTCATCATACATTAATGTTTAATAAGTTCATTGTTGCTACCTTGCCAAATGCTAACCTAAGGCACAGCTGTACTTTTCTCAGCAGTGTCTGCCAACTGCACGCCCTTTCTCAGGGGTTGCACCCCATGCACCACAGCAGTCCTGCTGTTATTCAGCCATCATGCCTGTAAGCCGAGGGCTACTGCATTTCCCCCGTTTTGGACAGCAGCCAATATAATGAGTAATAAACCAATGCCGGCAGTGACTACCCAATGAGGCCAACTGACCATGTTAGGATTCCGTGAATTGTGTCAAATGCCCGTTGCCAGAGTCAACATCAGAAACATTCAGATTGGCTTTACTAAGGGTTGAAATATCTTGCTGGAGTTGTTTAATGTTAATAGACATATCGTTGTGTCTCCACACACGCCCAAAAGATGATTTTGCGCCTTCTCCCCAGGTACGGAAATATTATAGTGATAAGGTGTAACATAGAGGTACTTATACTCATAATGGCATTTGGAGACAAGTGTGTCTTGAGGCTCTGGACCTCCTTGTCAAGCCTTCTATCAGTATCTTCTAAAGCAGTGAATTAAGTCCCTAGTTTGTCATCAATTAACTCTTGCTCAATGAGAACAAATGAAATCGTTTTGAAAGATCATTGACATGGGAAGAAGTATGTACTTCCTTGTTGTTTTCATTTTAAAATATAATATCTAATGTCCATGTGTCTGTGTGAGGCCTTTCTCGGCACAGTGCCTTTACCCCTTCCGACGGGTGGAATGGAGAAGGGTAATGGCAAAATAATTTCACAGGCAGTCAGTTAAAGTTTCATAGGAGTCAGCCAGCTTTATTTCACAGCACTAGCAGTCATGTGCATTTCCTCACATGGTTTCTATGCTAAACTTCATGCAGCGTCTCTCTGCTGCTTCTCATTTCGCTATCTGACTCTCTCAGGAGCTCTCTGTCTCCCTTTCCAGCTGCTCACCATTTTCCTTGCTGCCTTTTTCACCTTCCCCCCAGGTAACACAAAACCACAGACCCCTCCGAGTTGTGGGTGGGTCTGACCATCCAGGTGCTATAAACAAAAAATTGGGGGAGGTTTTGCCCACATTATACCATAGTTCTTTTTCATTTTACGGAATTAAACAACAGTGGTTTCCAAATAGTTTAACTCCTTGTTCCATGTTTGCTATTGGGCTAACTGAAATTTGTGTCAGAACTTTCCTAGGCATTTCCAGGTTCTCAAATGCTTTCTGTTTTTCTGTAGGATGACCTTTCAGTCTCTTTTTTCCTTCCTTGGCAGAAGCTTTTTAGTTTATTGCAACTGCATTTATCTACTGATACATTTATGCTGATGTTTTTCGTCTGAGCAATGAAACTTCTGTCAAGGTCAATATGATGAAGCTTTTTCCCCTGTGACTTTTTTGTCTCTAAGTTTCTTTTTTGTTGTTTCCTTGATTTGGGCCACACTTGGCTGTGTGTTCAGGGATTACTCCTGGCTTTGCACTCAGGAATTACTCCTGGCCATGCTCAGGGAACCAAATGGTTTGCTAAGGACCAAACCTAGGTCAGACACGTGCAAGTTCCCTACCTGTTGTGCTGTCATCCAGGACCCATTATCTATGTCTTTAACAGAAAGTTCCATTGTGGTAAAGAGAAGCCTCCTTTTTTTGGAGTGCGGTATTTGAGGCCATACTGGCTGTGTCCTGAGTTTACTCCTGGTTCTGTACTCAGAAACCGCTCTTGGCAATGCACAGGGAACCATATGGGACAATGCAGATTGAATTTGATTGCAAAGCAAGTATCCTACCTTTGATTTGGTTTGCTTGTGGTGCTGGTGTTAGAACCCAGGATCTTACAATGTAAGGCAGGTGCTCTACTGTTGAGTTACATCCTAACCTACACTTTCCCAATTCTCTCTCTCTCCTCTCTCTCTTCAAATCTACTAGAAAAATTTTTTTAAATCCTGCAAATTTGTTCGTTATTGGTTTTCAGTCATACAATGTACAACACCCTTTAGCAGTGTACATTTCCCTCTTCCAATGACTCCAGTATCCCTCTGCCCTCCCTTCTACCCTCTCCCCTATCTGCTTCTGTGGCAGACATTTTATTCTCTCTCTTCTTTTTTCTTTTTGAGCACAGTGGTTTGCAGTATTGTTCCTGAATGGGATATCATGCATATCACCTTATTTCCTTTTAGCACCTACTTTTTGTCCACAGTGATATTTCCGAACTATCATTGCTAAAAATACATTGCCCCTGTTATTTGTAGTAAGCTTTCTACATGGACTGGTTCTCCTGGCCCTCATCTATATTGCCCTTGAATATTATTACCATACTAAGTTTTTATATCCCACTAATGAGTGTGATGATTCTATGTCTATCACTCTCTGACTCGTTTCACTCAGCAAAATTCTTACCATATCCATTTCACTGTAAGAAAATATCATGATTTCATATTTCCTATCAGTTGCCTAGTGTTCCATTGTGTAGATGTACCATCATCACTTTTGCACTCTTGGGCACTTGGGTGGTTTTCAGACTCTGGCTATTATGAATAGAGCTGTGATGAATAGAGGAGTGCAGAAACCTTCCTTCCCCGTTTTGCTTTAGGGCCCCTCGGGTATATTCCTAAAAGGAGTACTGCTGATCATATGGAAGCTCAATTTCTAGATTTCTGAGGAATATCTATATTGCTTTCCAAAAAGGCTGAATTGGTCGACATTTTCACCAGCGGTGAATGAGAGTCCCATTTCCTGTATCTGTGCAGTGTTGGCTGTTCTTATTCTTTTTGATGTGTGCCAGTCTCTATGGTGTGAGATATCTCACTGTTGTCCTGATTTATGATATCATTAATCTTGAGCTATTTAATCCACTTTGAGTATACTTTTATGAAGGGTGTGAAATATAGTTCTAATGTATTTTAGACATGGCTAGTTTTTCTAACACTTTATTAGAGAGATTTTCTTTGTTCCATTTTGCATATTTATCTTCTTTGTTAAGTATTAGCAGATCATAGTTATTCGGATTAACCCAGGACTCCCAAATCCATTCCATTGGTCTGCAGGTCTATCATTATATCAGCACCATGAACTATGATTATTATTCTTTTGTAGTCGAGTTCAAAGTTAGTAAATGCAGTGTTCCCGTACGCCTTCTTGGGTTCTGTTTTGTTTTTAGGATTTCTTTACATATTTTGGAAGGATGACCACCTGCAGAGAAAGTTAACACTGTGTTTCTCCCCAGTCCTGTTTTCCATCATGGCTACATTATTTTACATTCTCACCCACAATACCCAAGGCTTCATTTTCTCACATCATCACCAACATACAAACATCAATAGCCATTCTAACAGATGTGAAGTTATTTTTTTTTTATTTTTCTTTTTTTTTTTTTTGGTTTCTGGGCCACACCAGGCGTTGCTCAGGGGTTACTCCTGGCTGTCTACTCAGAAATAGCTCCTGGCAGGCACGGGGGACCATATGGGACACTGGGATTCGAACCAACCACCTTTGGTCCTGGATCGGCTGCTTGCAAAGCAAACGCCGCTGTGCTATCTCTCCGGGCCCTTTTTTTTAAATTTTCAATTGGCCACAGCCAGGTGGTACTCAGGGTTACTCCTGACTCCGTGCTCAGAAATTATTCCTGCTCTGGAGGACCAATTGGGATGCCGAAGATGGAACATGGGTTATTTATGTGCAAGGTAAATGCCCTCCCTGCTGTGCTATCACTCCAGGCCCTAGTGAACTATCTTTTGGTTGAAGATTGATCATGTTTGTATCTTTTTAAAAAAAATCTTGATTTTTTTTCTGCTGTATCACCATGAGATAGAATTCAAAACATGTTAGTGAGTTTCATTCATATCTAACATTCCAATAGTCGTTAACCCCTACCAATGCCCTCCCTCCCTCCCTCCTTCCCTCCCTCCCTCCCTCCCTCCCAGGTTGCCTTTTTGCCTTTTAACATTTTTTGTTCTTACTGGCCCACAAACAACTTTGTTCCTGTATACTCCTGGCTCTTGTCTGACAGAACCATATATGGTGCCAAGTATTGAACCTGTGTGTATCTCTTGAAAGGCAACTGTCATCTCTGCTCTACTGTCATTTCAGTCTCAGGATGTTTGTCTTAATTAGAGAATTGGCCATTTAACTCCTTGTTCCATGTTTGCTATTGGGCTAACTGAAATTTGTGTCAGAACTTTCCTAGGCATTTCCAGGTTCTCAAATGCTTTCTGTTTTTCTGTAGGATGACCTTTCAGTCTCTTTTTTCCTTCCTTGGCAGAAGCTTTTTAGTTTAATGTAACTGCATTTACCTACTGATACATTTATGCTGATGTTTTTCGTCTGAGCAATGAAACTTCTGTCAAGGTCAATATGATGAAGCTTTTTCCCCTGTGACTTTTTTGTCTCTAAGTTTCTTTTTTGTTGTTTTGATTTGGGCCACACTTGGCTGTGTGTTCAGGGATTACTCCTGGCTTTGCACTCAGGAATTACTCCTGGCCATGCTCAGGGAACCAAATGGTTTGCTAAGGACCAAACCTAGGTCAGACACATGCCTAGTTCCCTGCCTGTTGTGCTGTCATCCAGGACCCATTATCTATGTGTCTTTAACAGAAAGTTCCATTGTGGTAAAGAGAAGCCTCCTTTTTTTGGAGTGTGGTATTTGAGGCCATACTGGCTGTGTCCTGAGTTTACTCCTGGTTCTGTACTCAGAAACCGCTCTTGGCAATGCACAGGGAACCATATGGGACAATGCAGATTGAATTTGATTGCAAAGCAAGTATCCTACCTTTGATTTGCTTTGCTTGTGGTGCTGGGGTTAGAACCCAGGATCTTACAATGTAAGGCAGGTGCTCTACTGTTGAGTTACATCCTAACCTACACTTTCCCCATTCTCTCTCTCTCCTTTCTCTCTCTTCAAATCTACTAGAAAAAATAATTTAAATCCTGCAAATTTGTTCGTTATTGGTTTTCAGTCATACAATGTACAACACCCTTTAGCAGTGTACATTTCCCTCTTCCAATGACTCCAGTTTCCCTCTACCCTATCCCCTATCTGCTTCTGTGGCAGACATTTTATTCTCTCTCTTCTTTTTTCTTTTTGAGCACAGTGGTTTGCAGTATTGTTCCTGAATGGGATATCATGCATATCACCTTATTTCCTTTTAGCACCTACTTTTTGTCCACAGTGATATTTCCGAACTATCATTGCTAAAAATACATTGCCCCTGTTATTTGTAGTAAGCTTTCTACATGGACTGGTTCTCCTGGCCCTCATCTATATTGCCCTTGAATATTATTACCATACTAAGTTTTTATATCCCACTAATGAGTGTGATGATTCTATGTCTATCACTCTCTGACTCGTTTCACTCAGCAAAATTCTTACCATATCCATTTCACTGTAAGAAAATATCATGATTTCATATTTCCTATCAGTTGCCTAGTGTTCCATTGTGTAGATGTACCATCATCACTTTTGCAACTCTTGGGCACTTGGGTGGTTTTCAGACTCTGGCTATTATGAATAGAGCTGTGATGAATAGAGGAGTGCAGAAACCTTCCTTCCCCGTTTTGCTTTAGGGCCCCTCGGGTATATTCCTAAAAGGAGTACTGCTGATCATATGGAAGCTCAATTTCTAGATTTCTGAGGAATATCTATATTGCTTTCCAAAAAGGCTGAATTGGTCGACATTTTCACCAGCGGTGAATGAGAGTCCCATTTCCTGTATCTGTGCAGTGTTGGCTGTTCTTATTCTTTTTGATGTGTGCCAGTCTCTATGGTGTGAGATATCTCACTGTTGTCCTGATTTATGATATCATTAATCTTGAGCTATTTAATCCACTTTGAGTA
This sequence comes from Suncus etruscus, assembly GCF_024139225.1. Taxonomy (NCBI): domain Eukaryota; kingdom Metazoa; phylum Chordata; class Mammalia; order Eulipotyphla; family Soricidae; genus Suncus; species Suncus etruscus. The sequence goes on from NC_064868.1 coordinate 117,937,514, forward strand.
TACTTTTATGAAGGGTGTGAAATATAGTTCTAATGTATTTTAGACATGGCTAGTTTTTCTAACACTTTATTAGAGAGATTTTCTTTGTTCCATTTTGCATATTTATCTTCTTTGTTAAGTATTAGCAGATCATAGTTATTCGGATTAACCCAGGACTCCCAAATCCATTCCATTGGTCTGCAGGTCTATCATTATATCAGCACCATGAACTATGATTATTATTCTTTTGTAGTCGAGTTCAAAGTTAGTAAATGCAGTGTTCCCGTATGCTTTCTTGGGTTCTGTTTTGTTTTTAGGATTTCTTTACATATTTTGGAAGGATGACCACCTGCAGAGAAAGTTAACACTGTGTTTCTCCCCAGTCCTGTTTTCCATCATGGCTACATTATTTTGCATTCTCACCCACAATACCCAAGGCTTCATTTTCTCACATCATCACCAACATACAAACATCAATAGCCATTCTAACAGATGTGAAGTTATTTTTTTTTTATTTTTCTATCTCTTTTTTTTTTTTGGTTTCTGGGCCACACCAGGCGTTGCTCAGGGGTTACTCCTGGCTGTCTACTCAGAAATAGCTCCTGGCAGGCACGGGGGACCATATGGGACACTGGGATTCGAACCAACCACCTTTGGTCCTGGATCGGCTGCTTGCAAGGCAAACGCCGCTATACTATCTCTCCGGGCCCTTTTTTTTTTAATTTTCAATTGGCCACACCCAGGTGGTACTCAGGGTTACTCCTGACTCCGTGCTCAGAAATTATTCCTGCTCTGGAGGACCAATTGGGATGCCGAAGATGGAACATGGGTTATTTATGTGCAAGGTAAATGCCCTCCCTGCTGTGCTATCACTCCAGGCCCTAGTGAACTATCTTTTGGTTGAAGATTGATCATGTTTGTATCTTTTTAAAAAAAATCTTGATTTTTTTTCTGCTGTATCACCATGAGATAGAATTCAAAACATGTTAGTGAGTTTCATTCATATCTAACATTCCAATAGTCGTTAACCCCTACCAATGCCCTCCCTCCCTCCTTCCCTCCCTCCCTCCCTCCCTCCCAGGTTGCCTTTTTGCCTTTTAACATTTTTTGTTCTTACTGGCCCACAAACAACTTTGTTCCTGTATACTCCTGGCTCTTGTCTGACAGAACCATATATGGTGCCAAGTATTGAACCTGTGTGAATCTCTTGAAAGGCAACTGTCATCTCTGCTCTACTGTCATTTCAGTCTCAGGATGTTTGTCTTAATTAGAGAATTGGCCATTTAACTCCTTGTTCCATGTTTGCTATTGGGCTAACTGAAATTTGTGTCAGAACTTTCCTAGGCATTTCCAGGTTCTCAAATGCTTTCTGTTTTTCTTAGAATGACCTTTCAGTCACTTTTTTTTCCTTGGCAGAAGCTTTTTAGTTTAATGTAACTGCATTTACCTACTGATACATTTATGCTGATGTTTTTCGTCTGAGCAATGAAACTTCTGTCAAGGTCAATATGATGAAGCTTTTTCCCCTGTGACTTTTTTGTCTCTAAGTTTCTTTTTTGTTGTTTTGATTTGGGCCACACTTGGCTGTGTGTTCAGGGATTACTCCTGGCTTTGCACTCAGGAATTACTCCTGGCCATGCTCAGGGAACCAAATGGTTTGCTAAGGACCAAACCTAGGTCAGACACATGCCTAGTTCCCTGCCTGTTGTGCTGTCATCCAGGACCCATTATCTATGTGTCTTTAACAGAAAGTTCCATTGTGGTAAAGAGAAGCCTCCTTTTTTTGGAGTGTGGTATTTGAGGCCATACTGGCTGTGTCCTGAGTTTACTCCTGGTTCTGTACTCAGAAACCGCTCTTGGCAATGCACAGGGAACCATATGGGACAATGCAGATTGAATTTGATTGCAAAGCAAGTATCCTACCTTTGATTTGCTTTGCTTGTGGTGCTGGGGTTAGAACCCAGGATCTTACAATGTAAGGCAGGTGCTCTACTGTTGAGTTACATCCTAACCTACACTTTCCCCATTCTCTCTCTCTCTCCTCTCTCTCTCTTCATATCTACTAGAAAAAAATCTTTTTAAACCCTGCAAATATGTTCGTGATTGGTTTTCAGCCATACAATGTACAACACATTTTACCAGTGCGCATTTCCCACTTCCAATGACTCCAGTTTCCCTCTGATGTATTTGGACATGGCTAATTTTTGTTGCACTTTACTTATATACCTCCTTTGTTAAGTATTAGCAGATCATAGATATTGGGATTAACCCAGGACTCCCAAATCCATTCCACTGGTCTGCAGGTTTATCATTATATCATACTTTTGTAGTCGAGTTCCAACTTAGTAAATGCAGTGTTTCCCGTATGCCTTTTTTTTTGGTTTTGTTTTGTTTTTAGGATTTCTTTACATATTTTGGAAGTTTTAGTGCTCCATAAACATTTTAGTAGACTTTGTTCCATGTCGCTGAAAAAAATCATTGGAACTAAAATGAGTATTGCATTGAATCTGGATAATACTCTTCATACAAGATGAATTTTAACAATGTTGATTATTTCAGTCAATAAAGGGACATTGCCTTTTCATTTCTGGTATCTTCTATTTTTCTTGGGAGCAATTTTATAGTTTTCATTGTATGTTTTTCACCTTCTTTGTTAAGTTGACTGCTAGGTATTTATGTTTGGAGGGACTGATTTAAAGAGGATAGTGTTCTTAAATTTTTAACTCTACTTCATTATCTGTATACAGGAATGCTACTGATTTTTGAGCATGAACTTTATAACCTGCTGCCTTATTGCATTTTATTATCGTTTTAGGCTTTTTTTGATGGAAGCTTTATTAGGGTTTTCAATATATAGTGTCATGTCATCGGAAAAATAGTGATAATTTGACTTCTTCCTTTCTAATTTGGATAGCCTTGATGTCAAGTGACTCTCATTTTCAACTGGAGCCTAAACACAGGGCTACTTCTACCCATTAGAGAAAATTCTCTTTGTCCAGGCAAAGCCAGCACTTTAGGTTTTGTGTATTTTGGTGGAGGTGTGATGCAGCAGCCTTGCACATAGATGTCATAAATATTAACAGGTTTGAAAGCATGTTACAGAAGTTATAAAATTAATTACTTGAGCCAGAGATAGTATTGTGGGTAAAGTATTTATTTGCCTTGTATTCGGTCATCCTCAGCTTTGCGTAAGATCCCCAAGCACTGCCAGGAATGAGTTCTGAGAATCTCCAGGTGTGCCCTCCCAAATAATAATAAAATCTATTATAAAGCTGTGTTTTCCATGCTCTTTTAAGTGAAAACAGGTACAGCTAGAAACCCAATGTGAATAACATCATATCATTTGTGGCCTCTATGCATATATATATATATATATATTTATCATGCATACACATATCTGTAAATGAAAAGAATAATATAATCTCTCGGATAGACACCAACAGTTGAAATAGCGGATGTTTCTGAGAAGCCAATATTGTGGTTGGAAGTTTTACTTTTCGTTGTATATCCCTTTTGCTTTCTTAAGTGAAAGTTTTTTCATTTATTTGACAATTTATTCAAAATAAGTGAACAATTTTTCAAAATTGAAAAAATAATCATTTCTAATTTGGACAATTATTCCTGCTGCCCCTTCACTTAGTATCTCTCATTTATTCTAACATTATCTTTCTTTTTTTGATCCTGACATAATAATCCAAAATTAATATCTGCCCTGTTTTATTCACAGCTATGATCATGTATTCAACTGAATGAATAAGTATCCATCTCTTTTGTTTGTTTGTTGTTTGTTTGGTTTTGGGGTCACACCCAGCAGCGCTGAGAGGTTACGCCTGGCCCCATACTCAGAAATCGCTCCTGGCAGGCTCGGGGTACCACACTGGATGATGGTATTTAAACCACAGTCCTTCTGCATGCAAGGCAAATGCCCTACCTCTAGGCTATCTCTTCGGCCCCGAGTATCCATCTCTTTTGTACCATTTCTTTGTACCATTTGAATTTGTATTCATGCACCAATATTGAATGTTAAAATACTTGTAGTAGGTATCAGAGAAATTGTACAGTGTATAAGATGCTTGCCTTGCACACACCCAATCCAAGTTCAATCCACGGCACCCCATGTGGTCCTCCAAGATTTTTATATATCACTTTGTGCTCGATCTCGCTCTCTCTCTCTCTAGCTCTCTCTCTCTCTCTAGCTCTCTCTCTCTCACCCCAGTCTCTCACTCATTATCATGTTCACAAGAAAATGAGCAGATTCCGCATTCACAGGATTTCATGAATTCTTATTTTTTCCCATGATTGCTTGAAGACTTACAATAAATCACAAATGAATGTGTTTTCCACAAAATTGATAGTATGTTTTAAATATTTAAAAAATGCTATTACTGAAGACACGTAGTTCTGTGATTTTTACTTAAAGGAAAGTTGTATAATTACAAATGTACTTAGGGTGACCTGAGAATATAGGATTAAACTTAAAATATTCTACATTTAATGGAATTCTGCTGAGACTCAGAGTCTCTTTCCTGACTTTAAGTAAAAAATAGTATCTTGTCTACCCTACACTTTAAAAGAAGCCTTCCCTTTCTTTCAAGATGAAAAAGCAGCATATCACAGTTATGAGGCCCTTCTAATTCAACTAGGGATAAAAAACGGGATACATATAGCACACAATTCTTTCCTAAAGTCAAGTAACAGGTAAATCTCAGAGTCCAGACTAAGCCCAGGGTGATCGCTCCTACAGCCCAAAAAGCCTCTTTTATTACATATTGTTAATGTCCTGGAAATCAGAAAATCAAACCCCAACAATCCACTTACCTAACTAAATCTAAATATTGGATTTGGAAGAAAGGGTTTCTGTAGAAGCTTGGTGCAGAGAACAGGCAGGAAATATACTATTTTATGCATACTACTTTTGGTAAATATCAAGTAGAATCAATCCAGAAAACAAATTATTTTCTGGCTGGAGAAAGAATATCTGGTTTTCGTTCATTAAGGAACTAACATTATTGTTTGCGCTTTCTATTTTTGCATTTTCTCTAGCATATGTTAGCAAGATGCGAAGGTGTATGAAAAAGGAATAAACGAAACCACACAGGCACTCTTTCTGCTTTTTCCAAAAATTGCACTAACATTAGCCTCTATTCCCGAAGACGTTGAGCTAATGAAAGCAAGTTTGCTTCTCATCTTGTTTTTCTAGTAATAAGTCGGTAACAATGAACAACTGCTAATAAGAGAGTACTCTATATTTTCATGACCTCCAACGAAAATTTACTCTTTCCACATTATAGAGATACTTGGTGGCACCACAACAGGAGGGACCAAGTTCTCAAGTTCTGAGATACCAAATATAACACTTTAACTTAGAGGAAAAAATCTAAAATGATCAGATTCACAAATAGGAACCACCAAGAAAAATTTAAAGTTTAGATTGTAGAGAAAATATTGGGATTAGGAGGAGGTAGAGGGAGCAGCTAGAAAATAACAGAGTATCAATAATTTGGGGGGCCACCCTCGGCTGTGCTCAGGGGTTACTCCTGGCTCTGCACTCAAAATCGCTCCTGGCAGGCTCAGGGGACTATATGGAATGCCAGAGATCAGACCCGGGTCCGTCCTGGGTCCTTCCCGTGTCAGCCACATACAAAGCAAAGGCCTAACCACTGTGCTATCACTCTGGCCCATGGTTTCTTATTTTTAAAATTCTTAAAATGCTTCCTCACAGATTCCCTTACTAAGCATGGATTCTCTGTAAACCCAGAGATTTCTGTGAAGTGACTTTGAGCACCATTTTTACAAGGCAAAATAATAAAAGTAATAGGGAGTGATTAAAATATAATTTCATTAAAGAAAATTTTATGAAATCATTTTGCAAACATCTCAAATATATTTTCCATTTTTAACAGCTTCAATGAAAAATAATTGCTATATCACAACGAACTCCCTTGTCTACAGTTTTTTAGAATATAGAATTGTAGACACCATTGTCACAGTAACAGAATTTAGAACATTTTATTTCTTTATATTTTGCTTTGAGGATATACTCAGCGGGGTCCAGGGCTTACTCCTGGCCTGATGATGTTTGGGGAATCCCTTGGGGTGCCCTGAGATCTAATCCTGGTTGGCTCCTGGCAACAGAAGTGTACTCTCATTCTGGCCCCAGGAGTTGACCATATTAAGCACCCAGTTGGGAGAATAAGAGAGACACTGTATCTTTTTTCTATGACCAAAATGAAAATGGTTTTGGATGATCAATTATAGCAGACTATTAATTATCGTGGCACTGGGTTTCCACTATTTATGAATAGAGGTGCCTTTATATCTGTTGGCACTAGCTCTCCGCAGCTCTCAACCTATATACTGGTAATAAATTCACAAATAACCTCAAAGATGATGGGGATATGGAAAGGGATGTCACAGAAAACAGCCAATAAATACTAGATATAAGGAAAGATTTTCACATTTATTTTTTTTTTAATTTTTTTTTTATTTAAACACCTTGATTACATACATGATTGTGTTTGGGTTTCAGTCATAAAAGGAACACCACCCATCACCAGTGCAACATTCCCATCACCCAAGTCCCAAATCACCCTCCTCCCCACCCAACCCCCGCCTGTACCCTAAACAGGCTCTACATTTCCCTCATACATTCTCAATATTAGGACAGTTCAAAATGTAGTTATTTCTCTAACTAAACTCATCACTCTTTGTGGTGAGCTTCCTGAGGTGAGCTGGAACTTCCAGCTCTTTTCTCTTTTGTGTCTGAAAATTATTATTACAAGGGTGTCTTTCATTTTTCTTAAAACCCATAGATGAGTGAGACCATTCTGCGTTTTTCTCTCTCTCTCTGACTTATTTCACTCAGCATAATAGATTCCATGTACATCCATGTATAGGAAAATTTCATGACTTCATCTCTCCTGACAGCTGCATAATATTCCATTGTGTATATGTACCACAGTTTCTTTAGCCATTCATCTGTTGAAGGGCATCTTGGTTGTTTCCAGAGTCTTGCTATGGTAAATAGAGCTGCAATGAATATAGGTGTAAGGAAGGGGTTTTTGTATTGTATTTTTGTGTTCCTAGGGTATATTCCTAGGAGTGGTATAGCTGGATCGTGAAATTGAACAAACAGAAACACTTCCAAATAGCTTTTATGAAGCCAACATCACCTTGATACCTAAACCAGACAGAGACGCTACCAAAAAAGAAAATTACAGACCAATATCACTGATGAATGCAGATGCAAAGATCCTCAACAAAATCCTGGCAAATAGGATTCAATGCCTCATTAAGAAGATCATCCACTACGATCAAGTAGGTTTCATCCCAGGAATGCAAGGCTGGTTTAACATCCGTAAATCTATCAACATAATACACAACATCAATAACAAGAAAAATAAAAACCACATGATCATATCAATAGATGCAGAGAAAGCATTTGATAAGGTCCAACACCCATTCTTGATCAAAACTCTCAGCAAGATGGAAATGGAGGGAACCTTTCTCAATATAGTGAAGGCCATCTACCACAAGCCAGTGGCAAATATTATCCTCAATGGAGAAAAACTGAAAGCCTTCCCTCTAAATTCTGGCACAAGACAAGGCTGTCCTCTCTCACCACTCCTATTCAACATAGCACTGGAAGTACTTGCTATAGCGATTAGGCAAGAAAAGGATATCAAGGGAATCCAGATAGGAAAGGAAGAAGTCAAGCTCTCACTGTTTGCAGATGACATGATACTCTACTTAGAAAACCCTAAAGACTCTATCAAAAAGCTTCTAGAAACAATAGACTCATATAGCAAGGTGGCAGGCTACAAAATTAACACACAAAAATCAATGGCCTTTCTATACACCAACAGTAATAAAGAAGAAATGGACATTAAGAAAACAACCCCATTCACAATAGTACCACACAAACTCAAATATCTTGGAATCAACTTGACTAAATATGTGAAGGACCTATACAAAGAAAACTATAAAACTCTGCTCCAAGAAATAAGAGAGGACACACGGAAATGGAAACACATACCCTGCTCATGGATTGGCAGGATTAACATCATCAAAATGTCAATACTCCCCAAGGCATTATACAGATTTAATGCCATCCCTCTAAAGATACCCATGACATTCTTCAAAGAAGTGGATCAGACACTTTTGAAATTCATTTGGAACAATAAACACCCTCGAATAGCTAAAGCAATCATTGGGAAAAAGAATATGGGAGGAATTACTTTTCCCAACTTTAAACTGTACTACAAAGCAACAGTTATCAAAACAGCATGGTATTGGAATAAGGATAGGTCCTCAGATCAGTGGAATAGGCTTGAATACTCAGAAAATGTTCCCCAGACGTACAACCATCTAATTTTTGATAAAGGAGCAGGAAATCCTAAATGGAGCAGGGAAAGCCTCTTCAACAAGTGGTGTTGGCACAACTGGATAGCCACTTGCAAAAAATTAAACTTAGACCCCCAGCTAACATCATGTACAAAGGTAAAATCCAAATGGATTAAAGACCTCGATATCAGCCCCAAAACCATAAGATATATAGAACAGCACATAGGCAAAACACTACAGGACATTACAGGCATCTTCAAGGAGGAAACTGCACTCTCCAAGCAAGTGAAAGCAGAGATTAACAGATGGGAATATATTAAGCTGAGAAGCTTCTGCACCTCAAAGGAAATAATGCCCAGGATACAAGAGCCACCCACTGAGTGGGAGAAACTATTCACCCAATACCCATCAGATAAGGGGCTAATCTCCAAAATATACAAGGCACTGACAGAACTTTACAAGAAAAAAACATCTAACCCCATCAAAAAATGGGGAGAAGAAATGAACAGACACTTTGACAAAGAAGAAATACGCATGGCCAAAAGACACATGAAAAAATGTTCCACATCACTAATCATCAGGGAGATGCAAATCAAAACAACGATGAGATACCACCTCACACCCCAGAGAATGGCACACATCACAAAGAATGAGAATAAACAGTGTTGGCGGGGATGTAGAGAGAAAGGAACTCTTATCCACTGCTGGTGGGAATGCTGTCTAGTTCAACCTTTATGGAAAGCGATATGGAGATTCCTCCAAAAACTGGAAATCGAGATTTTCACATTTATAAGGGTAAAGGAAACAGAAATCAACACAATGGGAGACCATTCCCCAGGCCATGCCATCTGACTAATAAAAATGAATGAGCTGGATAATATATGGCAATAGGAAGTGTGTGGGGAAAACTATGTTCTCACTCATAGTTGTAGGAGTACGGATTATTATTCATTTAGAAAAATAATGTGGCACTCTTGTTTAAATTTTGCAGGTACCTACCTCTAGGACCAAGAGCTCTGCTTCGGAAATCTATTCCATAGAGATGAAAGGGCCAGTGGGGAAGGATCTACGTACAAAACTGATCTCTGAAGAGGGCTCAAATATCAGAGCAGCGTGTATAGTAATATCTCATATTTATGCCTGTCTCTTCTCTTGGCAAAACACATACATATACATACATACTTTCTTTCTCTCAGCAAGCCTATGATTGTAGATTAGATTTTCCACAGGGAAAGCTGGAACTTGGAGAAGTAAATCAACTCTCTTTGTTCTACACGGAGCTTTCAGCAAGGACAGGGTCCCTTGTCAGGTATACCTGTTCCCAGACCTAAGATATTGGCCCAGGATGACAAAATTTTGTATAGAGTACCGAATAGGGCTCATATTTAGGGATCTGATTTTCAAGATTCAAAGAGAATTCACGTCTCAGTGAAAGAGGCATAAGTTTTTGATACTGGAAAAGGATAAGAGACAGTTAGTGGACGAAACATGTAAAATTCACTCATGTATTCATCCAGCAAATATGTTACCCTTTATTTTGTGACAGGTAGTGTTTAAAGTACTGGGTGATTCATCAACGAATAAAATAGAGACAGGTCTCTGCCTTTAGGAATCCAGATTTAGAAGATAAAATAAAATCAAAGCTTTACTCGTCATTTATAGAATACCTTTAATTATATAATACATATCTTTTAAATATGGAAGTAAAGTAAACTTTGTATAGAAAACATTATGAATTATTCTCTTTGATACTTATTTGAGCATATAAAATATATACTACATAATTTTCTGTAATCTTTATGTTTATTTTGTTTGTTTTGGGGCCACACTTGCCAACTCTCAGGGCATTATCCTGGCTCTGCACTTAAGGATCACTCCTGTCAGTATTCAGGGGAAAACATAGGGTGTCTAGAAATGATCTACAGTCACCTGCATACAAGACAGATGTCCTACCTGCTGTATGATTGTTCCAGTCTCATTTATTTTTCTTTGTTTTGCTTTTGGTCCACACCTGGCGGTGCTCAGAGTTTTACTCTGAATCTGTATACAGAGATTATTCCTTACAGTGCTCAATGGATCATAGGTGTTCCTGGAGATAGAATTCGGGCCTTCTGTGTGAAAAGTGGGAGACTAAACCACTGCACTCACTTCATACCTCCTATTTTGTAGATGTAAAATGTAATTTTAGAAATGGTGGCTTCCTCTTGAATTACAAAACTCAAATTACCAAACAGAAGGCGGGCAGTTAGAGATAAGGAAGGGTTGGACAGAGTTGACACAAGACCAGAGATAGAAGGTTTGGGGCACTTTAGTGGGGGTGAAGGTGTAGTGAGTTTGTACATCAGTCATTAACACTATAAATAAAATACATTTTACCTAAATAATAAGGGGCCTGAAATTTAGTGCAGGAGTGAAATCCATTTCCTTGCTGTGACTGATCCTGGTTTGATCTTTATCACCACAGACAATTCCCCATGCGGGGCCAAGAGTGATTCTTGAGTACAGAACCAGGAGTACCATCTGTGCACAGCCCTGTGTGGTCCAATCATGTCCCAACTAACAACTGGAGAACTCAAAATAAGTATTGAGGAGAGAGCGAAGAGATAGTATTGTGGTGGGTGGTGGGTAAAGCAATTGCTTTGCAATTGGCTGAACCCCGTTGAATCCACAGCACCTCATATGGTCCCCCAAGCTCACCAGGACTGATTCTTGATGGTAATGCAAGAATGTACTGGGCCTGCTATTTAGACAAGGAGGACAGCGTGGAAGATGATGATATCAAGAAAGGAGCCTGGGAGCTCTGTGCTCTAAGTCTGTGCAGAGGTTTTTGGGTCAGTACCTGTGAGCCATCAGAGAATGATGAGCAGAGGAGTGGCATGAGCTGAAGCACATTTAAAAAGGATCCAGTGACTGCTGTGTTGAAGATAAGTGAAAAGGAACGAGGATACGTGAATTATTTTCAAATAGGAAGCTAGCGCAATGGTGAAGAAAAAAAAAGCTTCTTGTGAATTGGATCAGGACATTGGGGATGGGAGCCAAAAGAAGTGTTTAGCTTCTGGGGTCAGAGCAGTGGGGGCAGGATTTAAGGTGTCTGCCTTATGCCCGCTAGCCTAGGATGGGCTGCAGTTTGATCCCCCTGAGTCCCATATGGTCCCCCAAGGCAGAAGCAATTTCTGAGCACATAGCCAGGATTAACCCCTGGGAGTCACTAGGTGTGCCCCAAAAATGGAAGGAAGGAAGGAAGGAAGGAAGGAAGGAAGGAAGGAAGGAAGGAGGGAGGGAGGGAGGGAGGGAGGGAGGGAGGGAGGGAGGGAGGAAGGGAGGGAGGGAGGGAGGAAGGGAGGGAGGGAGGAAGGAAGGAAGTAAGGAAGGAAGGAAGGAAGGAAGAAAAAAGGAAGGAAGGAAGGAAGGAAAAAGGAACGAAGGAAAAGATAAAAGAAAAAGAATGAAAGAGAGAGAAAAAGGAAAGAAAGAAAGAAAGAAAGAAAGAAAGAAAGAAAGAAAGAAAGAAAGAAAGAAAGAAAGAAAGAAAGAAGAAAAAGATAAGAGAAAGAAAAAGAAAGAATGCAAGTAGAAAAAGGGAAGAAAAAGAAAGAAAGAAAAAAGAAAGAAAGAAAGAAAGAAAGAGAGATAAAAGAAAGAAAAAGAAAGAACTAAAGAAAAGAAAAAGAAAGAGAGAAAGAGAAAAAAAGAAAGAAAGAAAGAAAGAAAGAAAGAAAGAAAGAAAGAAAGAAAGAAAGAAAGAAAGAAAGAAAGAAAGAAAGAAAGAAAGAAGGAAAGAAAGAGAAAGAGATAAAAGAAAGAAAAAGAAAGAAGAAAAGAAAGAAAGAAAGAAAGAAAGAAAGAGAGAAGGAAAGAAAGAAAGAAAGAAAGAAAGAAAGAAAGAAAGAAAGAAAGAAAGAAAGAAAGAAAGAAAGAAAGAAAGAAAGAAAGAAAGAAAGAAAGAAAGGAAGAGAGAGAGAGAGAAAGAAAGAAAGAGAGAAAGAAAGAGAGAGAAAGAAAGAAAGAGAGAGAGAGAAAGAAAGAAAGAGAGAGAGAGAGAAAGAAAGAAAGAAAGAAAGAAAGAAAGAAAGAAAGAAAGAAAGAAAGAAAGAAAGAAAGAAAGAAAGAAAGAAAGAAAGAAAGAAAGAAAGAAAGAAAGAAAGAAAGAAAGAAAGAAAGAAAGAAAGAAAGAAGGAAGAAAATAATTGGTTAGATTCTGAAAACATGTTGGGAAAAGATAACATTTGCTGATGGCTTGTGCCATCATCATTTGCTAATTGTTTCTACTATTTGGATGAGAGAGGACAGTAGGTAAAAAATAATAGGTACATACATTGTGCTTGCTATTATTGCAATGGAGAATACTATGGGAGGTGCAAGTTGGGAGTTTCTAGGATGGATATATAATACTGTTAATAGGGTGCTTGCTGAACATGCAGCCAGCCCAGGTTTGATCACCTGCACTACATATGGTCCACCAACCACTGCCAGGAGGGATCCCTGAGACAAAGTTAGGAACAGGACTTGAGTACTTCTGGGTGTGGTCCAAATGTCGAGTTTAAGGGGGCATCGTGGGAAAAGGGAAGAAACTTTGGGTCTCTGGTGAGGAAAATGGATACTGGAAGTGAGTTTGGAGTGGAACATTGAGTTCTCAAGCTCAATCTCAATAACTTTGTCTATGGAAGTGTGTCCAAAACAATACAAATGTCTTTAGTTCCTACCAATGTAGGATTCTGAGGTTCCCTCTTTCCTCATGAAAGCTTCTGCTTTTGCTAAACAGCTTCTGTCTACCCCCTTGTTAGCTTGTTAGCTTGTGGGAATGAGGCCTGGCCTTCAGATAAGAGTTGAAGACAAAGGAACAGGGCTCCCAGGTCCCTGCACTCGGGATGGGCCTTAACATCTCAGTTACGTATCTGCGGCATTTGACTGGTGTATCCCTTTTATCTTCTTCCTAGGTCTGTACATTCAGCTCTGAAGTACTGGCATGTGTGGGCTTGGTTTATAAATATCTTCTCTGTCCTACACTCAGGGCTTTTTTCTGGAAGCCTGTTCCCAGGTGGAGTCTTGGACCCTTAGCTAGCTAAGCATATAAAACCACGCCTGGTAACTTGCATTGCCAGGAGGTCTCATTGTCTTTTCACTGGGCTGATAGCACGAACCCAACACCATATTCCTTAATGTAATATCCATCATGGCAGCCATCACATCAGTGTTTTTAGCTATTCACAAGGAAACGGAATAATAGTGTTCAGGTCTGTGAGGGATTGAGAGCTCAGGATTCATGTGAGTTTTCCCACAACACCAAAGAGCACATGCCAATTAAGCAATGGGATGTGTATTTTTGAAGTTCAGGACATATTAGTATATCATCATTCTAAGAACGATATTTAAAATGATGAATGGGGAAAATATCCCCAACATAAGTATATGGGTGGGAAAGAGGTCTGATGCAGTGTTCTCTAGAGGACATCAACATGATACAGTTGAGGGGGGCGGAGCGATGGCAAAAGCGGTAGGACATTTGCTTTGCACGTGCTAAAGTAGAATGGACCTCGGTTGAATCCCCAGTCACCCCATATGATCCCTCAAGGCAGGAATGACTTCTGAGCGCAGAGCCTGGAGTCACTGAACATCACTGGGTGTGCCCCGAAAACCAAAAAAAGAAAAGAAAAGAAAAGTTGGGAGATGAAAAAGGCAGGAGGCTGACTCTGCCAAGAGTTGCTCTGGAAGTTAAGGGAAGAAGGGATTTCAGGAGGGCGGATCTATCAACTAGACCACCTAGGATAAACTGGCATCTTCCACTGAATTTTGTCTTAGGAAGGGGTCTTGAGAAAAGAAGTTTGAGTGGAATAGCCATTAGACTGGGATTTTCCCAGAAAGAGGCGACTGAAATTACTTACAGAAAATAAAGCCCTGGGCCGTGTCAGGTCAGGGAGACTCAGGAGCCATCGGTCCAATTCCCAGCCGCGCTTCTGGAGATGGATGCAGGGCCTTATTGGTGCATATGAATATCCTGGCTTCGTGGCTTCCACATCTTGGGTACTATAGTAAGGACTTCAGTGAACATAGCAGTGCCTCTACCTTTTCAAATTGTCTTTTTTTTGGGGGGGGGGGAGGAAGGGGAACGATACCTAGAAGTGTGATGGCTGCATCAAATGGAAGATTTTTTTCTCCTCTCTATTGTGACAGCTCTGTGTTGCGTTCCATAGCAGATGGCACATTCCCACCAATACCCATTTTCAAGTCTTTCTTAGCATGCATGTTGTTTTGATCCCGTTTTCCTGACTCTGGCACTCTTTCATGTGCTATGGCCCCTCATCCCGAAGGACAGTTTCTTCCTGGCCCTCCTAGTCCTGCATTCCATGTCCCCTCCCATACACTTATCACACAGGTGGACCCCTGAATTGTGGCCAGGAAGAAAGGTCATTCAGCCACTTCTAGCTTCCATCTGGTGGTGTCTAGAGTGTGGGGAGGCAGTGGTGGAACAGCAGAAATGCATGAAAGCAAGGGACTGGCGAATCCTTGCCTGGTCTCTCTGAAGCTCATGTTCTCTCTCCCAGTTGAACCAAACTACCCACACCTCAGGCCATGGAGAGCACACTCCGGGCTGTGGGACGTCGCAGGGATAGAGTGCAGAAACACATTGAAGTTTTCACTCATAACCCCCCCAACATAGCACCTGCTGTCCATTGGGCCCGAGGGAGCCCACCTGCTTCACTTCTGATTCAAAGCAAGGACTACCAGGGATGCACATGATTCCTGCCAAGTCTTTCTGGAGGGCTTGCTGGGATTTTGCAAGCATGTTTCATTTTCCTTTTGAAACATGGACAGGAACTGCCCCTGCTGTGAGGAAACGTGGGGAGGGGGAGGCCCCGTCTCCTGAAGCACAGGGGTTACTGAAAAGCCAGTCTCCTGAAGCACAGGGGTTACTGAAAAGCCAGTCTATAAACTCCCATGTGAAGAACGTAGCTGTGTCTCCAGGAGCCTATAGAATAAGATTCTCGACGGCTGGCCCTGGTAACAAGGCCGTCGGGAAGTTGACCATGCTGGCCACAGCTACTTCCAGGACTCAAGCCCAAATCCTGGCCGGGCAACACCCAAGATAGTGCTTTTACAGGAATGTACTCAGCCATAGACTCTGGAAAAAAATACTTTGGGACAAGAAATGGCACTTCGTACTTAACAAACGTTACCCCTTGCGAAGCCAACACCTACACCAAAGGCCAAGGGAGAATGCTGCTGAGGGCCCAAAACCAAGGCAAGTGGATGGGGTTACCCCTTTTGGACCTGCCTGCTCGTGGCACCTCCCCTCCGGCGCAAAGAGCGGTGTAGAAATTCAGAGTAAGAGAGAGACACAGTGAGGGAGAGCAAGAGAAGGAGGGAGAAGGAGGGAGAGAGAGGGAGGAGGGGGAGGGAGAGAGACAGAGACACGGCGAGATAAATACAGAGAGACGTGACTGTGAACATGAGTTCGGCTTTATTTTGTCTCCCAAACTGAAGGCCACGTCCAACATGGGGCTGGAAACCAGTGGCTGCATGGCTGAACCTCCCAGAAGACTCCAGGGACGTTGGAGGTAATTCTGGGGAGAGGCAGCTAGTCCCCCCTGTCAGAAGGGGGCATGCCTTGGACAGAAGGGATTAAGTCGTATATTGTGTCCCTCAGGAACATCAGCTGGTAGATCAGGGTGGTGGCAGAGGTGTGCAGGGATTCCCTGTCTATGCACTGCATCTGCCTGCAAGAGCAAAAAGGGAGGGGAGCGGAGGGGAGGGGAGAGGATGGGAAGGAAGTGATTGGGCACTGAGGTGCCGCCAAGACCCTCGTCAGCCAGGGAACCCCCGCCCGCCACTGTGCTGCTGGTACTCACACAAGCACCTCACTGCCGCTGATGGAGTACTCCATGTACACAGGGTCACCGTGGGTTGCGGTGATCGTGTCCAAGTAGGACCTTGCTAACCTGGGGTCAATGCGATGCAGGAACGGCAGGTCCACACAGCTGGGGCCAGGTTAAGGAGAACCTCGTGCCAGCAAGTTCAGACACTCGCTGTGCCCCACGCCCAATGCCTCCCCTGCTGGGGCCCCTGCAACAATTCCCTGACTGCCTCAGGGAGCTGCCATGCCTGCAGCCATCTCACCTCCCTCTGGCCCTCAATGCCCCATCACTCTCAGGCCTCCGCCCCACCATTTCCTCATAGGCCCTCGGGCCTCCCCCCACCATTTCCTCATAGGCCCTCGGGCCTCCCCCCACCATTTCCTCATAGGCCTTCAGGCTTCACCCCACCATTTCCTCATAGGCCCTCAGACCTCCTCCCCACCATTTCCTCATAGGCCCTCGGGCCTCCCGCCACCATTTCCTCATAGGCCCTCAGGCCTCCTCCCCACCATTTCCTCATAGGCCCTCGGGCCTCCTCCCCACCATTTCCTCATAGGCCCTCGGGCCTCCCGCCACCATTTCCTCATAGGCCCTGGGCCTCCTCCCCACCATTTCCTCATAGGCCCTCGGGCCTCCCCCCAACATTTCCTCATAGGCCCTCAGGCCTCCTCCCATCATTTCCTCATAGGCCCTCGGGCCTCCTCCCCACCATTTCCTCATAGGCCCTCGGGCCTCCCCCCACCATTTCCTCATAGGCCCTCAGGCCTCCTCCACACCATTTCCTCATAGGCACTCGGGCCTACCCCCACCATTTCCTCATAGGCCCTCGGGCCTCACCCCCCATTTCCTCATAGGCCCTCGGACCTCCTCCCACCATTTCCTCATAGGCCCTGGGCTCCTCCCCACCATTTCCTCATAGGCCCTCGGGCCTCCTCCCACCATTTCCTCATAGGCCCTCGGGCCTCCTCCCACCATTTCCTCACAGGCCCTCGGGTCTCCTCCCCACCATTTCCTCATAGGCCCTCGGGTCTCTCCCCACCATTTCCTTGTAGGCCCTCGGTCTCCCCCCACCATTTCCTCATAGGCCCTCGGTCTCCCCCCACCATTTCCTCATAGGCCCTCAGGCCTCCTCCCCATCATTTCCTCATAAGTCCTCGGGCCTCCTCCCCACCATTTCCTCATAGGTCCTCGGGCCTCCTCCCCACCATTTCCTCATAGGCCCTCGGGCCTACCCCCACAATTTCCTCATAGGTCCTAGGCCTCCTCTCCACCATTTCCTCATGGGTCCTCAGGGCTCCTCCCCCACCGTTTCATCATAGGTCCTCGGGCCTCCTCCCTAGCATTTCCTCATAGGCCCTCGGGCCTACCCCCACCATTTCCTCATAGGCCCTAGGCCTCCTCTCCACCATTTCCTCTGGCCGGGCTCTAGGCAGCCCCCCCAACCTGTGAAAACCTCAGGTCTCAGTGCAGGCCCCACCTCGCCCTGGCTGTCAGGATACAACTCCACGAAATAGTGGGTTCTAGGAGGTGCAGGCGAGGCCTGCCGGGCCTGCTGCACTTGGCCCTCAACAACTGGCCCTGGACTACGGCTTCCGTGGGAACCCTCAGTGACGCTGCTTTGTTGTCTCACTTCCACTCTTTGGGGCTCTTCAGAGGCAGACGAGGCCCCGCCACCAGTGGACGCCTCCATTTGACCTCTGCCGCTCTGGTTTCTGCTGCCACCGATCCCAGGGCCAGCACCTCCACGGTTGTTCTCCGGGGCCTGCATCACTGGAAACTGTGAGATGAACCGACAAGTCTAGAGATGGCTTTGAACTGAGATGTAGGAAGGTTGCTGGATGCCACCAGCTCCTGGCCCCGCCTTTTGGGCCGGCTCCCAGGACTGAGCCTGGCGATTGGCTCTGCCCGGCCTGACGTGTGCTGCACCGCCCACCCGCCTTCAACAGCTGCACACCCTGGGCCGCCACTCCACTGCGCCTGCACTGGCGCTGCTCTGTCTTCTGCCTTTGCTCTTCGTTTTGGCCCTGCCTCCACCTGCTCCAGGCTCCTCGCAGGAGAGCAGGCCTGAGGAGGGGCCCTCAGAGCACCCCTAGTAGCGCACATGCAATCGCGCGGCAACCTCCTGGCCAATGTTGAGAGCTCCTTTCACAGAGACTCCTCCACTGTGGCGCTGGAAGACGAGGGCCTGTGTGCACCCCTCTGCACCACATACGTTCGGGCCTAGCCCACTCCCTTCCGTCAAAGAGGGGGCCAGTCTTGGACAACAATGTTTCCGACCGCCTAGAGCCTGTGGTAGCGCCTATGCAATCCCTCGCCACCCTCCAGGGCAATGTCCTGTCGAGTGCTCCTTTCACAGTGTGCTGCTCAAAGTCGAGGGCCAGCGTGTGCCCTGCTGCACCACAAGCATTTGAGGCCTAGCCCACTCCCTTCCATCAACAGAGGGGGCCACTTTGGGACAAAGATGATTCTGGTGGCCTAGAGCCCATGCGTCTCTCATGTAGGCGAGGAGCCTTGGGTGGCGTTAGATGGGGGATAGGTGTCTCGTGGGGCGGTGCACCTGACGGCCATTGGTGGGCAGCAGTGGTCTCTCTAGCAGGGGGACACATTCACTGGCCGTTGCTTGCGGACACACCTGGCAGGACATTATCAAATCATGGCTTCCAGAACAAACAAACCCCAGCACGTAATAGGGCCCCCAAGTACACTGGCCCTGTTGGGGCGACCCTTGGCTTCACCTGGGCCCCAACATTGACCACCCCCAATGAGTCAGTCCCCGTCTCACCCAGTGCCGCCTGCCACACCCCCTGTCACAATCTTTACTCTCACACTCAATGTGCACCACGTCACACTCACAAGACTTTTCCCCCACCTTCCTACTGCTTTTTGTATCCAGTGGGGAGAAAGATGGCTGTGCATGGGGCACCACGGAGAGACTCCTTGAATCTTGGGGGACTGTTGTGGCCCCGCAGTGTCCAGTGGCAACTCTGTGGAGGGAGGACAACTTTGGTCGTGGGAATTCCCCTGATTCAATGTCAATATGTACCTAAAATATTACTGTAAAAGATATGTAATCCACTTTGGTCAAAATAAAAATTATTATAAAAACAAAGTAATATTTTCAAGTTATATAATAAAAGTTTCTATATTTATAGTTAAAAATGGCATCTGGGACCAGAGATATAACATGGAGGTAAGGCGGTTGCCTTTCATGCAGAAGGTTGGTGGTTCGGGGTCCGGAGAGGTGGCGTGAGAGGTAAGGTATCTGCCTTGCAAGCTCTAGCCAAGGAAGGTCCGCGGTTCAATCTCCCGGTGTCCCATATGGTCCCCCCAAGCTAGGGGCGATTTGTCAGCGCTTAGCCAGGAGTAACCCGAGAACGGGGCCCAAAACACCAAAAGAAAAAAAGAAAAAGAAAAAGGTTGGTGGTTCGAATCCCGGCATCCCATATGGTTCACTGAGCCCGAGCATGGAGCTAGGAGTAGCTTTAGAGCACTGCTGGGTGTGACCCAAAAACCAAAAAAAAAAAAGTGGTATCTTTAGTTTAAAATTTTCTCCTCCCCCACAAGATTCCGATTTAGATGTTCTTTGAAGACCATATTGATGATACCAAATATTGAAGTAATTTTTATGGCCTTGATCATGGTTCATCCTATGTACAGAATGGCACAGGGAATATATATGATAATGAAGCCAACAACAGTCATGACATGAAATAATCCTTTATTTTTATGTTATCTCAGCTGTTGTATCAAATAATTAACGATGGGGCTGGATGGCGATGGATGGCGATGGATTCCTTTCTGCCACCCCAGGCCACATGGCTCTGCAACTCCATCCAGCCGGCCGGGTCCCAGGCCCAGGTGAAATCACTCACTCACATGCAGGCTTCAGGAAGAATCATCTTTATTCAAGCCCTAGCCACCACAGGTGTGTGGCCTATGTCAACCTTTCAAGCACAGCATTATTTTGCTAGCCCTGCGTCTTATCTTCTGTTAGCCATCTTCCCTTTGGGCTCCATGCGGCCCAAAGATCCAAAAGCCAGCCAAGAAACAAAAAGGGCCGAATCCCCTTCGTTCCAGGCTTATCTAACTTTTTCCAGACCCCTCCCAGGAATGGGAGGTCTTGCAGGTAGTTACACCTATTATCCGGTTCCCAAGACCCCTCCCAGATATGGGTGGGTCTTAGGGTCTTTGCACCCAACTTCAGGGTTTTAGCTAGGTACACCAACGCTCAGCTATATACATGCTTGTATATAGGTTTTATCTCTGGGTGATCCTTTGAACAATAGACAGTACTTTTATTCGTAGTTCATTTTATATTCTGCCACTCAGTATGACCATTCCTATCTCAGATCTTAAGAAATAGAAAAGTATTCAGGTTAAATTTGGCCTTAATATATTGTTAGCAGGTGTTTGGGGAAATATGTCACACTGAATATTTTGATAAACTATCTAACTGAGCTTGGTAGCTTGTTTCCCCCCTTTCCTAAATTAACTAGCACTGAGTATAATTTATCCCCCTATTTCTTTTCTCCCTTCCATTCTACAGGAGTTTAGGTACTTGAGATTGTGGACCATCAATTTTGCACTTTAGAGAGTGATTCCTAACACAAATCCTTCGTTTTATTAGAAAATTTGGGCTTTCTTAGCTGGAAAAATGATCATCTGCCAACTAAGTACAGTATCAACATGTTTTTGACCCATGAAACAATACATGCATGTGCAGAGAGTTAATTCTGCAAGACTACAGGAGACAAAAAAAAAAAAAAAACAACCTACTGAGGAACTTAGTAACTACTGTTTTCTGTATGTAGTGTTTAAGCTTTTGAATACATCTAGTAGTGTCTGTCAGTTTCTAAATGACATGTGCAGGCTACTCTGTGACTGAACAATTTTTCAAACCAGGCCTTTTCAATAAGGCGTGTACGCGCCTGGCGATTGGCTCTGCCATACAAATAACTCAAACAAAAGAACCCGAAAAGCACCACAGCAATAAAAACAACAACCGAACAATATCCACGGTCCTGAAATAAAAACAAAACAAAGCACACAAAAAAGAAAAACAACAATAACAACAACAATAACAAACACTGTGGGGTTTTTTTTTTTGCATAGGCACAGTGAAAATTGGGAAGACTAGAAAGGGAGTTCCCTCGGCCTAAGATATAAAGGGTTTCTCCGCCCTTGAAGCATACTTTCATGGGAATAATTATATGCTCCATACATGCTCTTTTTCTCTTCCCTAGGCAGAACAGAGAATTTTGACCCGAGCAATCCAAGTATCCTCTATGGTTCCCTGAGCCTGCCAGGATCGATTTCTGAGTGCACAGCCAGGAGTAACCACTGAGTACTGAAGGTGTGGCTCCAAAACAAAAACAAAATTTTTAAAAATCATTTAAAAGAAGAACTCATGCCTACTCTAGTATTTGTGGCCATCTCTTATCTATTCCATCACCTGGTACACAGGGTCTGGTAGAATTGGGGTGCACAGACTCAGGGATGGATTGTGCCAGTCAGATGTATAATATCAGAAAGGGCAAAGGCACACAAGCTGAAGGTGGAGATTGTAACAGGAGTACCGGGAAAGCAGAGCTGGCCCTGGCACACGTGTTCAAGGAGGATGGACCTGGATACCAGGTGTTGTATATGAAAACATTTCCTAAAGATTATTTTCTGCCTATTGTCCCACCTTGACCTGCCAGGGGGGGTGCTGTTGAGAGTGGAATAAATAGTTTGCGAGGAGGTGTTCGGGGTCTTTTGGGTGGCTCCAGAAAACTGGGTGTTTTGGGGGGCTGGCAGTAGGCCAGAACTCTCTCCGCCCAACCATTTACCGCTTTACTCTCCTGTCTGTGTGGATTATTTGCTGAGGATAAATATTACCAAGAACTCATCCCCAAAAGGGGACAAGAGGATGGGAATCAATTTCTCATTCTGGAAGTTTTTTGCGGATACACGAATAACAACAAATAAAGGAGTAAACGGGACCCCATACCAGGGACTGAAATAGCTTCCTGGCTCTCAGCTATATAGGGGACCGGGACCTGTCAAATAGACCCAGGGATGCTCTGAGAGAATGGTAGGTGCTGGCTGAGTTAGGGGCTCAGTGTGCTCAGCGTTTGGAGGGGTTTTTCCAGTCCAAAGAAAAAGGTGCAGTAATGATAATTGTTTTTGGATCGTGCCTCACAGTGATTGGAGGAGGCTCCCTGTGGTGCTCAGGGGTGTATGCGTGCAAGCAAGCACCCATCATTGAAACAGGTCATCCTGCCCATAGAGCTTGGGCTCTGTGTCACGTCCCCACACCCACCTTCTCTTCCTCCTTCCTTCTGTGAAGATCAAGAAGCTAGGTAGCTTACAGCAGGGAGGGTCTTAGTCCAGGCCATGTTAGGTCAACAAGTCCCAGGAGCCATCTGACCAAGGCCCAGCCATGCTTCTGGAGATAGACACCAGGCCTTACTGGTACCTATGAATATCCTGGCTTGCTGGCTTCCACATCTTGGATATCATAGCAAGGGCTGCAGTGCACATAGCAGAGCCTCTACCTTTTAAAGTGGGATAGCTGCATCACGTAGATGGTTTTCTCCTTTCTTCTGACATCTCAGTGTTGTGATTCATAGCGCTGGAACATTCCCACCAGGTGACTGAGGTTTTCTTTCATCCACCCCAGCAACACCCGTTTTCAAGTTTTTCTAAGTGTCATTCTCACTGGAGTGAGGAGATGCATGTTGTTTTGATCCTGTTTCCCCGACTCTGGCACTCTTTCATGTGCTTATGGCCCCTCCTCCCTAAGGACAGTTTCTTACTGGCCCTCGTACTCCTCTATTCCAAGTCCCCTGAACTACATTTATCATTCAGGTGGCGCCCGAAGGCTGTGCCCAGGAAGAAAGGACGTACCAGGCTCTTATCGCTTAAATCTCATGGGGCCGAGGGTGGTGGGAGTCTGTGGCTGAACAGCAGAACTGGAAGTGGTGGAAGAAGTTTGCTTGGTCTCTCTGAAGCTCATCCCCTCACTCCCAGTGTAACCAACATGCCCACTCCTGAGGCCATGGAGAGCACACCCCATATAGGGTGTTGTTGGAGGATAGAGTACAGAAACAGGGCCTGCACACAGTAAGCTTTCCCTCATATTCCCCACCCCAATATCGCATCACCATACCTACCCGCTCTCCACTGGGCCCCAGTTATCCCACCTGGCCCGATTTCCCTTTGATCCAAAACAAGAACTAGCAGGATCTCACATGATTCCTTGCCAAGTCTTTCTGGTGGGCATGCTAGGATCTTGCAAGCCAAGTTTTATTTTCCTGTTGAAACATGGCCAGTAACTGCCCCTGCTGTGAGGAGGTGGGAAGGGTGGTTACAGAGGGCTAGTCTACAATCTTCCACGCGAGGAACCTAGCTGTGCATCCAGGAGCCCACGGAAGAAGATTCTCGAGAGGTGTCCCCGGTAAAAAGGCAATGGTGAAGCCTGAAGGGTTGATCACAACTATTTCCAGGACTTACCCCCAGATCCTGGCTGGCCTACAGCAAAGTTAGTGATTATACGGGAATGTGTCCAACCATAGACTCCAGAAAAAACTATCTAGGGATAAGAAATGGCACTTCAAACTTTACAAATGTGACTCCTTGGGAAGCAAACCTCTACAGCAAATGCCAAGAGAGGCTTCCGCTGAGGGCCGAAACCCAAGGCAAGTGGATGGAGTTGCACCTTTTGGACCTGCCTGGTCATGGCACCTGCCATCCTGGGCAAAGAGTGGTGTCAAAATCAAGAGTAAGTGAGAGACGCAGGGAAGGAGAGCAAAAGGAAGGGGAAGATGGAGAGTGAGGGGGAACTAGGAGAAGGAGAGGGAGAGATACAAGGCAAGAGAAACACACAAGATCTGACTCTGAACATGAATTAGGCTTTATTTTGTCTCAAAACTTTCGAACACATCAAAAGTGGTGTTAGAGGAAAAACAGTTGTTGCCAGGCTGAACCGGTCAGAAGAGTTGAGGGGCAGAGGAGGGAATTCTGGGGAGAGGCGTCTAAGCCTTCTTGCCAGGGAATAAGCGCTCCACAGCATACTTCATGAGATTCAGCTGGAAGTGCAGGACGATGGCGGTGACTATCAGGGCGATCCCGTCAGAACACTGCATTCGCCTACAAGAGAGGAGGGGAAGGGTAGGGAGGTAGTTGATAATTCCACACAGAGGTGGATCTAGAAATCCACTCCTCGGGTCAGGAACCTCGCCATCCAGGGCAAACCCGAATTCTGGGGAGAGGCGTCTAAGCCTTCTTGCCAGGGATTAAGCGCTCCACAGCATACTTCAGGAGGTTCAGCTGGACGTGCAGGACGATGGCGGTGACTATCAGGGCGATCCCGTCAGAAGACTGCATTCGCCTACAAGAGAGGAGGGGAAGGGTGGGGAGGTAGTTGATGATTTCACACAGAGGTGGATCAAGAAATCCACTCCTCGGGTCAGGAACTTCGCCATCAAGGGCAAACCCGCCAGCCACTGCACAGCTGCTACTTACACATGCAGGTTGCTGCCGGAGACTGAAACCTGAACAAGCACAGGATCTTGGTACATCTGTGTAATCCCGTGCAAATATTGGTTTGCCACTTGGGAATTTATATTGGACAGGAACGGCAGCTCCACGGTGCTGGAATCCGGTTAAGGAGCTACCACACAGGAGAACCTCATGCCAGCAAGTTCAGACCCTCACCGTGCCCCACCCCAGTGCCTGTACTGCTGGGTCCCCTGCTGGCTGCAACAGTGGTCTCTGAGCAACAATTCACGGACCCCTGTGGGGGCTGCCACTGCTGCAGCCATCCCATCTCCCTCAGGCCCTCAACACCCCATCACATCTGGGCACTCAGGACGTCTCCCCCCATTTCCCCAGGGGCCCTGAGGACACCTCCCACCAATTCCCCAGCGGCCTTCAAGCCACCTCTTGCCATTTCCCCAGGGGCCCTCAGGCCATTCCTGCCATTTCCTCAGGGGCCCTCAGGCCACCTCCAGCCATTTCCTCAGGGGCCCTCAGGCCACCTCCTGCCATTTCCTCAGGGGCCCTCAGGCCACCTCCCACCATTTCCCCAGGGGCCCTCAGGCTGTCCCTTGCCATTTTCTCAGGAGCCCAGAGGACCCGTCCCTGCCATTTCCCCAGGGGCCCTCAGGCTGTCTCTCGCCATTTTCTCAGGAGCCCTAAGGACCCGTCCCTGCCATTTCCCCAGGGGCCCTCAGGCTGCCTCCCGCCATTTCCCCAGGGGCCCTCAGGCTGTCTCCCGCCATTTCCTCAGGCCAGGGCTGTAGGCAGCCCCCCAACCCGCCACAACCTTCCCAGGTCCTCAGCGCAGGCCCACTTTGCCCCTGGCTGCCAGGATACAACTCCACAGAATATTGTTGCCCCACTGGGGCTGAGGAGGCCTGCTGCTCTGGGCCTTCGACCACAGGGCGGCTTCCACGGGGGCTCTCGGTGCTGGTAGTTGCTTGGCCCTCGGCCACTTCCTCGCTCTGGCGCTCCTCGGGGGCAGACGTGGCCCCCTGGATGCTGGTACTAGCTTGGCCTTCAGAGCCTCCGGCCACTTCCTCTGTCTGGCGCTCCTCCGGGGCAGACACGGCCCCCTGGATGCTGCTACTTGGTCGGCCTTCGGAGCCTCCGGCCACTTCCTCGGTCTGGAGCTCCTCCGGGGCCCCGCTCCCAGTGGACCCCTCTTGCTGATGTGTGGGGCTAAAGCTCCTGCAGGGAAATTTCTCTGGCGGAGGACCATCACCCTCATCATGTGGAGCCTGCATGGCGGCGGGCGACCCCAGAGGCGAACTGCAGAGTCGCCGAAGCGACTTCTCTCTGGACGCCACGAGCTCGTGGCCCCGCCCTTTGGCATCTGTACGCGCCTGGTGATTGGCTCTGCCAGCCTGGACGCTCCAGGAAGTGTGCCTGGCGATTGGCTAGGCCAGCCTGGAAGTTCCAGGAAGTGTGCCGCACCGCCCTCCCGCCTCTTGTGCAGCTGCGAGACCCAGACAGCTACCCCACTGCGCATGCGCCCGAGTGGTTCCTTCCTCAGCCTTCGCTAGCAGCCGGGCCTCCAACTGCTCCAGTCTCATCTCTAGAGAGCAGCCCCGAGGAGGGGCCCTCAGAGCACCCCTGGTAGCACGTGCACTCTTCCACCAACCTGCCGGGGAATGTCCAGCGCTCCTTTCACGGACTCCTCCCACTGGCATTCGAACACGAGGGCCTGCCTGCACCCCTCGGCACCACAAGCGTTCGAGGCCTAGCCTGCTCCCTTCCGTCAAAGAGGTTGCCAGTCTGGAACAACGATGGTTCCGACGACCTAGAGCCTGGGGTAGCGCCTATGCAATCCCTCGCCACCCTCCAGGGCAATGTCCCGTGGAGTGCTCCTTTCACACAGTGTGGTGCTCAAAGTCGAGGGCCAGCATGTTCCGCACTGCACGACAAGCATTTGAGGCCTTGCCCACTCTCTTCCATCAACAGAGGGGGGCCACTTTGGGACGAAGATGATTCTGACGGCCTAGAGCCCAATGGTCTCTCGTATGGGCGAGGGGCTTGGGGGTGGCCTTAGATGGGGCACAGTTGTCTCTTGTGGGGGAGCACTCGATGGCCATAGGTCGGGAACAGCAGTCTCTCTTAGCAGCGGGACACACAATGGTCTCACCCAGTGCTGCCTGCCACAACCCCCGGAAGACTCACACACATGCCTGCTGCTTCCCCCACCTCCTGGCTGCTTCCTGACCCCAGTGGGGAGAAAGATGGCTCTGCATTGGGCGTCAAGGACAGATTCCTGGGTCCTGAGTGGGCCCCGTGGTAATAAGTGGCAACTCCACACACACACACACACACACACACACACACACACACACACACACACACACTGCACGTGCCCACTCTTACTGGCTTTCCATAGGGTCCCCAGAGGGAAAGAATTTTTCTTTTTTTCTTTTTCTTTTTTTTATTTAAACACCTTGATTACATACATGATTGTGTTTGGGTTTCAGTCATGTAAAGAACGCCACCCATCACCAGTGCAACATTCCCACCACCAATGTCCCAAGTCTCCTTTTCTTAATAGATATCCCGATTAGCTCTTTTTTTGCATGTGAACCGTTTTTTAAAAAAAAAAAACTATAAATTTATTTTTATTTTTTGCACTTTTTATATCAAATCTTTATTTAATCACCAAGATTACAAGTGTGATTGTAGTTGGGTTTCATTGATGTACAGAACATCCCCCAGAATTCAACAGTGCAACATTCCCAGCACCAGTGCCCCCACCCCCTCCTCACCCTAACTACCTTCACCATTCTTTTTGGTGAGCTTCATATTTTGAGCCGGACCCTCCGGCAGAGGGACAGAATCTTAAGGATGTGCTTTCTGAATCGGTTTGCTGGTTTCTGGAATGGGTTCTCACTTGTGATGAGATTGGAGAACACTCATGACCCTTCCTAGCAGATGGGAGCACACACAGTGTGTGCCAGGAGAGATGCAAAAGAGACGCAAAACCTCACCTCTGGTCAACACCATTCAGTGAAGCAAGATGCTGGTGACTACGTTGAGGAAAAGTCACGACCCTTAGCTGGAACTGATGTGCATCGTTTGTTGGTTGCTTAATGTCACTGGACAAAGAAAAGAAGGAAAGGTTGAGCTCAGGATGCACACTCTCTCAGTGACCCGAAGGCTGGCTTCCATGGTTCTCCTGGAAGAGGCCTTTAACTGCCAGGGCCATGGAGGTCTCTCAAATCTCAGGCACAGAATCTCTTCCTATGAGTAGGCGATTAGTAATGCAAACAGAGTCCCTTGCCTTGCAGACTATTCAGTGTTGTGTATTTCTGGGGGGGGGGGATGTGTGGAAGTGGTATGTATGAGAGAGAATGAGAAAGAGAACCGAGAACAGGGACAAGAGAAACAGGATGGGAGAGAGAAGCCAGATGGCACAAGGTTAATAACCTTGAGAGACCAAAAGAGGAAGATCCACTAAGAGAGACAAATACACAAAGCAACAGAGAGACAGAAAGAGGCAGGGAAAGTGGGAGGGAGAAAAGCCACAGTAAGGAAAGTGAAACACTCTCTGTGTGCAGTTCTGTGTGTGTGTGTGTGTGTGTGTGTGTGCAAGAGAGAAA
This sequence comes from Suncus etruscus, assembly GCF_024139225.1. Lineage (NCBI taxonomy): Eukaryota > Metazoa > Chordata > Mammalia > Eulipotyphla > Soricidae > Suncus > Suncus etruscus. The sequence continues at coordinate 117,965,796 of NC_064868.1, forward strand.
GAAAGAGAGAGAGTCAGACAAATAAGTTCACAACCAAAGATTTCTATGAAATGAATTTCAGTGCCATTTTTTTTTCAGGCCACACCCGTTTGATGCTCAGGGGTTACTCCTGGATAAGCGCTCAGAAATTGCTCCTGGCTTGGAGGGAACATATGGGACGCCGGGGGATCGAAACGCGGTCCTTCCTTGGCTAGCGCTTGCAAGGCAGACACCTTACCTCTAGTGCCACCTCGCCAGCCCCATCAGTGCCATTTTAATTGTTCAAATAATAAAAGCAATAGACTGATTACAATATAATTTTATTAAAGAAAATTTTATGACACCATTTTAACAACATCTCAAATCAGCTTCAATCACATATAATTTATGTATCATAACAAATTTGCTTCTTTATAATTTTTTAGAATATAGAATTGGAGTCTTTATAGTTTTTTAGAATATAGAATTGGAGTCATGATGGTCACAGTAGTAGAATTTATACCATTTTATTATTTATTTGATTTGTTTTGGGGTCACAGTCAGCAGGGCTCAGGGCTTACTCCTGGCTCTGCTCTCAGGAAACACCCCTGATGATTTTTGGGGAACCACATGGGGTGCCATGAGATCAAATCCTGGCCAGCTCCTTCCAACACAAGTGTACTATCATTCTGGCCCCAGGATCTTGAACATTGTAATCACCCAGATGGGTGAAAAAAAAAGACACTTTTTGTATGGCCAAATGAAAATGGTTTTTGATAATCAATTAAAGCAGACTATTATTTATCATGGCACTTGGTATCCACTATTTAGCAATAAAAGTGTCTTTGTATCTGTTAGCACTAGCTCTCCACAGTTCTCAACCTATATACTGAAAATGAGTCCACAAATAACCTCAAAGATGATGGGACAAAGAAAGGGCAGTCACAGAAAAAGCCAATAAATACTAGATATTAGGAAAGATGTTCAGATTTACAAAGCATAAAGGAAATAGAAATCAACACTATGAGAAACCGTTCCCCATGCCTTGCCATCTGATGGATAAAAATGATAGAGATGGATAATAGCTGGAATATCGAAGGTGTGAGGAAAACTATGCTCTCACTCATAGCTGTGGAGCAAGGATTGTTATACTTTTAGAAATATAATGTGGCACTGTTGTTTACATTTGGGAAGTACCTACCGGTGGGGCCAAGAGCTCTGCTTTGGACATCTATTCCATGTACATGAAATGGCCAGCATGGAATGATCTATGTATAAAACTGATCTCTGAAGAAGGCTAAATACCAGAGCAGCGTGTAGAGTAATGTCTCATATCATACCTGGCTCTTCTCCTGGCATAAAGCACACACATACATACATAAATACATACATTATTTCTGTTCTCGCAGCAAGCCTATGAATGTGGATAATAGGATAATACACAGGGAAATCTGGAACTCAGAGAAGTAAAGCAACTCTTTCAAGTCTACATAGAGCTATCAGACAAGAACAGGATCCCTTGTCAGCTTTACCTGTTCCCAGATATAAGATTTTGGCCCAGGGTGATAAAATTTTGTATAGAATACCTCATTGAGAAGGGGGCTCATTATTAGGTATCTGATTTTTAAGATTCAAGAGAATTCATATCTCCGTGAAAGAGACATAAGTTTTTGATACTGGAAATGGATAAGGGACAGTTAGTGGACTCAGCTTATAAAATTCAATTATCTTTTCATCCAAAAATATGTTAACCTTTATTATGTGACAGGTACAGCTGAAAGTACTGGAGGGATTCATCAGTGGATAAAATATAGGCAGGTATATGCCCTTAGGAGTCCATATTTGGAAGATAAAATAAAATCAACGTTTGTAATTGTCATTTATATAATAACTTTGATTATATAATGCATGCATTTTAAATATGTAAGTATAATAATTTTATATGGAAAACATGTATAAATTATTATATCTAATATTTATTTGAGCATATAATATATATATATATATATATATACTACAAAGACCTGATCCCATATCTTTCTTCTTTCAGGAGACCTGGCAGCGTAGTAAAAGTCCTAAAAGCCCTAAAAGGCATAGTATCAGTAAAAGTGCTTTGAACTTTTTAACCATTTCATTTGTTTACTGCTGTCATCCCTTTAGGACCACACGGGTGTAAGAGAATGGACAGCTACCAAGAGCATACTAAACCTTCTTCCATTGTATTAATGACTTCTTTGAAAAGTCGATAACTTTCACGAGAGTGCTGGCTACTGTACTTTTTAACATTTTAACTTTTTTCTCTTCCTTTTTCTTTTTCTATTTTCTTTGGTCGATCTCTTGTAGAGTTCTGTAGATGTTCTCTTTAGCGTATTTTATGGATTCTGGTCCAATCTTGTGATCTTTACTATTCTTTGCGTTTACTTCCAAATAACTACTTTTACTCTATCTTATACCTAGCCTTAACTTTTTCTTTATCCTGGCTTTTGTATACCTTTCATTGGTTTGTTGGAAACCATTTCACTAAGGTATTCACCCCTACAAATTTTCGCACATTTCCTTTCCCTTATTCTCCAAAGTACATTTGTTGGTATTTCTACAGAGCTCATCAGAAAAGTCTATCAGAACTGAGAGATGTCAAGATTATAGTAATCACCAACTTTCCAAGAGTTTAATTAGTATTGAAAGTCCTCAATAATATTATTGGTATCCTCTATTTAAAGCCCTCAATGTTTCATATTATCAGTTAAGTAACAGACTCCTGTATTTATTTTGCTTATTTTCTTCAATTATCTTTGTTTTGGCGGAACACCGAAACTGCTCAGGGGTGACTCCTTTCTCTGTGCTCAGAGATAACTCTTAAAGCTCATAAGAGACCAGATGAGATCGCGTGGATCGAACTAGGGTCAGCTACATGCCAGGAAATTGTCCTAAACCATGTGTTTTCTCCCCCAAGCTCTTCTGTTCATTTTCAAGATAATTTTGCCAAACCCCTGGGTTTGAACACCCACTATGTCAGTTGTGCTTCCAGTACAAATGATGTTCCATAAAGTACCTAACTCTACTGGCAACTCAAACAACTACTATTCTTTTGTTTGGGGAGTACACTCAGCAGTGCTCGGGGTTTACTTTTCGCTACGCAGTCAGTGATTTCTCCTTGCAGTCTTGAGGCACTATTTGGGGTGCTGGGGTGTGTGATTATGAGATGTGTCTCTAAGTCAATCAACTCCCACATGGTTTCTGATTGGATGTTATTCTATGAATGCAGCACCTCCAATTGGTGGTGAAACCATCCTTTCCTTTTATCTACGTAAAAAGGTCACACCTATTAGCTGGGGCCATCTGGTTTCACTACCATTCGGAGGTGCTGCCTTCATAGCATAACATCCGATGAGAAACCATGTAGAATTTGATTGACATAATGAGAGACAAATTCCGTAATCCCATACTGGAGATCTAATACAGTTTGGCTTCATACAGGCAAACACCTTACCCTGTATTATTATTATTCCATTTCCAAAATATTACTCTTGAGATAACCACTGAACTTGTGACTAATGCAAGCCTAGTGCATAAAAGCTCTGTAAATGTATTTAATGCATGATTTATATTTTGTCAAAGGAAATATTTTTGTTTTTTTTTTTAGGCAACTGCTAACATTGCCAGGGCTTTCTCTTGGTTCTGTACTTAGTGACCTTTTTTGTAGGTACTCTGAACCATATGGGGTACCAAATATGGAACCTAAGTCAGCTACATGTTAGGAAAATGACCTACATTTCTTTGGAATGAAGAAAGTAATTTTTACAAATCTGCCCAGTTTAGAATCTTTTATTGAAGAAACACCCACTTATAACCTTGCATAAGTTTTGAGTATTAGAGGTTTTTCGTTTGTATTTTGTGGCCACATCCAGTATCGCTCAGGGGTTACTCCTGGCTCTGCGCACAGAATTTGCTACTGGTCCGGAACCATTAGGGATAGCAGGGATTGAACCCATGTCCGTCCTGAGTCAGCTATGGGCAAGGCAAACGGCCTACCACTGTGCTACCACTCTGGCCCATTGAGTATACAGTTTATAATGTTTTTGTTTATTGGGCCATACCTGATGATGCTCAGGGGTTACTCCTGGCTATGCACTTAGACATCGCTCCTGGCTTGGGGGATCATATGGGACGCTGGGGGATAGAACTGAGGTCCGTCCTAGGATAGTGTATGCAAGGCAAATGCCCTACCACTTGCACCACCGCTCTGTCCCTTAATACAATATTCTTTAAACTTTCAGATCTGCAGATTGTCATTTGTTGACCAAAATGTCTATGAAACAGTTGCAATTAAAGGCCAGCAGATTTTTAACCTTTACATCTGTGGGTGGTACCAGTTTGTGTATTGGTGCTTTAAGACCATTGATTTGATATCATTCTTTTTTTGCTGTTTTAACAAACAAGGGCTTTCTTCATTTGTTCATTGTGAGTGGAGGATGAAGAATTCAGTACTTTATATTATACTATGGGCATCACTGCATCAGTTATTGCTGTTTTAAAATTTTTTTCTTTCTACAACAACAGATGTATACAGAAGTTGTGAAATTTTTAGAAATGGAATACTATATAGCCACAAGAAAAATAGTCAGTGAATTGGTACAATTTGGAAGGAACCCTACTGTATCATACTGAGTAAAATAAGCCAGGAGCAGAAGACAAATATAGGCTGTTCAAACTCATCTCTGGTTTATATGGAAACAAATGCAGAGAATGGACAATGTTATTTAATAATAAACATTGAGTACTTTATTATAGACCTAAGAGGGCCAGGATTGGGGCAAAGGGAGAGGAATGATAAGTTGACTATAATAACAGGAGAGCATAGATGGAGGGTTTGGAGCAAATGGATTGTGCTAAAGGAGTTAATAGTATGAACGAATGCCATCACTGGAGGCCTGGATCAATAGTGGGTAGGGTGCTTGCATTGCATCAGACCAATGAAGATTTTGTCTCCGTCATCCTATATGGTTCCCAAGCATTGTCCAGGAATATTTCTCGAGTGAACAGCTAGTAGTAAGTCCTGAGTATCACTGGTTATGATTCCTCAAAACAAAACATCCATAACTGAAAATTAACAATCAACAATGTGGACTGTGAGGCAAGGAGTTTTAGACGGAGGTGACATAGGAGTTAGATGAGTGTCATAGACACTTTAATGATGGTAGTACAGAAACTTTGCTCATAAATCCCATAAACTTAAATGCTATTGTAATTCTATTACCAGAAGTATGATGGCAATGTTTATAAAAATAATTATTATTTATGTATTATTAGTGCAAATGTCATGACAAAGTGCAAAAAGTGACCTTTGAATATTTTAAAAAGAATTCTGGCCTGTGGGCATCCTGAGAGGCTTTTAGGGTCTCCTCGGATAACAACTTAAAGAGAACTGTGGTGGGGAATCTTACCTATCAGTGGTATATATGATGATTGTATTAGGAAATGTAACATAATAGAGGAAGAAGCCTAGATCACATTCGACCCCAGAGCCTAGGGAGGAAAAGGAATGAGAAGAAAAGAAGCCAAGGCATGAAGGAAGAATATGTGAAAGGGAAGTAATGGTGATAGAGGTCTGGGCTCTGGTCATAGCGGAGATTTAGAAGAGTGGTATATCTATACTCCAAAGCACAGACTCAACAGTCCCGAAAGCTTGAGATCTAAGAGAAATCATTTGCCTGCCAAGGGGGCAAGAAGGGATAGGGAGGTTAGTTGGGGTTGGGGGTGGGAGGTGATAGTCTATGGCAGCACTGGTGATGTGAGTTGACTCTAGTGGTGGGTTTGAAGTTGAAATATTCTTTTTTGTGTGTGTTATTTTGGGGGGGGTGGGCCACACCCGTTTGATGCTCAGGGATTATTCCTGGCTAAGAGCTCAGAAATTGCCCCTGGCTTTGGGGGGACCATATGGGACGCTGGCGGATCGAACCGCGGTCTTTCTTGGCTAGCGCTTGCAAGGCAGACACCTTACCTCTAGTGCCACCTCACAGGCCCCTGAAGTTGAAATATTCTATGCTTAAAACTCAACTATCAGTAACTTTGTAAAACACAGTTCTTTAATTGGATAAAAATGAAAAATCACTATGGTTAATGTGGGTATCCCCTCACCCAATTTCCTGTTTTTCACACCTGGAATGTCAGAATCACCCACACCTGGGAGGTGTCTGCTGTTTGGAATAATAAATATAAAAGGTGTTGTCTGGGGGGAAGGAGGGTACAGCAGCAAAAAAGATGGCAAGCAACTGCAAGGGAGACAGAGAGCTCCTGAGAGAAAGAGGCAGGTAGCCAAAGGAGAAGGAAGCAACAGAGAGAGGCTGCTTGAAAACTTTAGCATAAAAGCCATGTTAAGAAATGTACATGGGACCGTTTTTACTGTGCTCCTTTGACTCTAACCCTTAAAAAAAAACCACTTAAAATTTGAGGTTAACTTAAGCTAATATGCATGTACATGGAAATGTAAAAATACTATACCTCTAATGTTTAAGGAGTTACATAAGTTTTATGGCTTTAGATTGCCTTGTGTGCTGTTAAGAAATATTATAATGTGTTACAGTCTGGGGACTTGTACATGGACTTGTACATGGACAAGTACATGTACTTGTACAAGGAATTGTACATGGATTCTGTTTTATTTATCTTAATGTTCTTTGGCTGAAAGTTCAAAGTTAAGATATCAGCAAGGGGACTTCTGAGAATTCTGTTTATGGGTGATTGTCCTTCCACTGTAATTTTACCTTGTTCTCCTTCTTTGCATCTTTGTTCTCATAATTAAAAATAAAAAATTAAAAAAAATGTGGGAGACTTGGGACATTGGTGATGGGAATGTTGCACTGGTGATAGGGGTGTTCTTTACATGAGTGAAACCCAAACACAATCATGTATGTAATCAAGGTGTTTAGATAAAAAAAGAAATGTACATGGCATTGGACTAACACTGTCCAATCTCCTGAAGACTGCATAGTATCCACATGACCATGACACATGTTCAGGATGGGAGGCACCCTTCTGTTATAAAATGTGTGAGTTCTTATCCTAGAAGATAAGATCTTGTTTCTGTGTCTATGGTTTCCCCTTTTTTACTGTGCCCATACAAAAATGTATGGTGTCATACTGTGTTGCTGGTGCTATTCTGGGTAAGGATGACAGGCTGTACACACAGTCACTGTGGTCTGGTTTTGATCTGAGCTTTTATCCCAGACAAGGCTTTTTGTACCAAGCAGCACCAAAAATGATAAGGATAGAAAAAAATGTATATATTAAAATAGAACAAATGAATAAAACTGAGTTAAAAAGTATTTGAAAAAAACAAGTGGTGGAGGAGGGTACCTGTATATTTATGAATATACATCTTAAGATCCATTTATACAGGTATTGAGCTTCCACAGGCAATATAAGACTCCCACTTAGGTCTTCTGATATATTCTTGTGGGGAGTGAAACCCAAGGTACGTTTTCGTATCACAGGCCTTGGAGTTGAGTTTGAGACATGTTTTGCGGCATTAGGGAACCCTATAGTGTCTTTGAGCTGGGGGTTTTGCTGAAGCTGATTCATGCAACAGTCCAGATCCCAGACGTAGAACTGATACAGCTCCGGGCAACAACACCAGGAACTAAGCTCCATTGGGAGATTTATAACACTGCTCTGGCACCAACTTGTGCCAGTTTTGATATGACAACGAGGAAATGACAACTTGACCTAAGACCAGGTTGTCCTATCACATCACCTAACACTAAATGGAAATCAGAAGAGGTATCGTCCTTTGAACAGTGAAAAATAAGAGCACCAACAACAGAAAACTGACTTTGACAACCGTGACTGAACAGAACCTACCTTGGGACCAATAAGGAAAACCCTACCCTAGGCTGTAGCCCAGGAGTCATAAAAAAACCACCCCCAACAAGATGTCTTATTGCAGAGGCCCAACTTGGACAACAGAGACTGAACAGAACCTTTGGATTGATAATATCCTAGGCTTTGGTTTAGGGACTGAAGGAAAACAGAGAGCAATTGTTACAGAAGACTGAACACAACAACAATGATGGATAGGAACCTCTAGAACCGTAAAGATTACCCTAGACCCTGTCCTATGACCTGCGCAAATACCAAGATCGCTAGCTACATTGGCTTGATTTTCTCACCCACAACTGAGAGTAAAGTTTTCTGGCACCACAAAAAGAGCCTTTGGAATGGGGTAATGAGTATATATGGAGCCAGGGTTTGATCCCATGATGGTATGCCTCAAGGAAGGAGAAACCCAGAATCTCTTGGGCCATGGGAATTCCCTTTCTTCCCCAATGCTTACTGTACCTATGCAAAAAAAAAAAAAGTGGGGGGAACGCTAAACCCTGCCACTCCAGCACCCCTTCTTTTTCTTGTTTTGTTTTGATTTGTTAGTTTTTTACTTTATTTTCCTTCTCTTTTTTTCTTCCACTTTTCTCTTTCTTTTTCACTTTTGTGGTTATTATTTGGTGATTCTTTAAATTTTTCTTTGCCGGGTGCATTTTTTTCTTTTTTTCTTACATTTTTCTTTCTTTTTTTCTCTTCTTTCTTTTTTGGTAGTTGTTACCAAATTTTTTCTTCCTGTTTTCTTATCCTTTTTATCTCCAATGATGGTGGAATGGATGCTCAATCTATAACAAGCTGTAAAGTGGAGACCAGTTGCACTAGCATTCTGGGGGGTAAAGGAGGGAGATATAGGATACATGCTGGGAACAAAGGAGGGAGATATAGGATACATGCTGGGAACAAGGGTGGAGAGAAGACAGCACTGGTGGTGGGAATGCCCCTCATTCATTGTCACTATGTAGCATAAATGATGCAGTGAAAGATTTGTAATGCACTTTGGTCACAATAAAATAAAAAAAAAAAGAGATGTACATGGCAGTTAGAGTTGGGAACTAAAGCTGGCTGACTCTTATGAAACTATTTATTTATGTATTTATTTTTGGTTTGGGGGCCACACCCAATGGTGCTCAGAAGTTCCTCCTGCCTCTGCATTCAGAAATCACTCCTGGCAGGCTCTCGGACAACATGGGATGCCAGGCATTGAACTGGAGTCACTCCGGGTCATCTGCATGCATGACAAATGCCCTACCGCTGTGCCATCGCTCTGGCCCCCTCCTGTGAAACATTAACTGACTGCCTGTGTAATTATTTCACCACTAGTACCCTTCTCCAGATCCGCAGGCAGAAGGGGTAAAGGCATGTGCCGAGAAAGACCTCACCCTGACACGTGGGCATTAGATTGTATATATACTATAATTAAAACAAGAAGGAAGTACATACTGCTTCTCATATCAATGATCTTTCAAAACCTTTTCAAAAATGCTTCCCTTGCTTGCTCACTGAGCAAGAGTTAATTGATGAGAAACTCGGGGCTAAACTCACTCCTTTAGAAGATACTGTTATACTGGTTGGCAAGGAGATCCAGAGCCTCAAGAGACTCATGTCCACCATATGCCATTATGAGTACAAGTACTTCTGTGTTACACCATATCCCTGTAATAGTTCCATACCTGGGGAGAAGGTGCAAAATCATCTTTTGGGTTTGTGGAGACACAATGATATGTCTGTTAACATTAGACAACTCCAGAAAAATATTTCAACCTTTAGTGAAGCCAATCTGGATATTTCTGATGTTGACTCTGTGGCCACGGGCATTGTGCACAATTTACAGAATCTTAACATGGTCATTTGGCCTCATTGGGTAGTCACTGCCGGCATTGGCTTATTGCTCATTATATTGGCTGCTGTCTTTCTTCCATGTTTGACTCGAGTCTTTTCTTCTCATTTCTAAAAAGTCCACTCTGAATTACATGCTATCCATTTAAAAAAATAAAAGGGAAGATGCTGTAGCTCCTGTCCTACAGGCATGATGGCTGAATACCAGCAGGAATGCTATGGATCAGGCATAACCTTCCCCATCCCTGAAAAAGGGGGTGCAGTCCTGGCAGACACTTCTGGGGAAAGGCCAGTTATGCCTTAGGTTAGCACATGGCAAGATAGCAGCAATGAACTTATTAAACATTAATGCATGATGGGAATTAACGATGCTGAATACATAAAGAAAACTGTGTGTCTTTGCCACTTGCATTGAGACAAGAATTATTCGAACACACCTTACACACTCTAAGCTGATGGAATTAACTACAGAGATATTTGTCTCAAACTAGTAGAATCTACAATATTTTCTCAGTCTTACAGAATCAATAATAATGTTTCTTTGTTAGTTATTTAGTATGTGTAGGCTACAGGTGTGTTTGGTTTTTTAATTACATGTGCTCTCTTTTACAATAGCTTTTGGTATAATATTAAATGACCATGGGATTGTACCTTGTTGATTAATAGTTGACTAGCAGGAATCATATCTAAGAGGAAAGGGGGCCGGAGACAAAGCATGGAGGTAAAGTATTTGCCTTACATGCAGAAGGTCGGAGGTTCGAATCCCGGCATCCCAGATGGTCCACTGAGCCTGCCAGGTGTGATTTCTGAGCATAGAGCCACTTAGCGCTGCTGGGTGTGACCCAAAACCAAAAAATATATATATCTAAGAGGAAAGCATAAGTATTTTTCTCATTTCTATTTATGGTAAATGAAACAGATCTACCCAACTTCCTACTATTAACAATTTTTTTGCTTAAATATGAAGCAGAACGCCCAATAAATTAGACTCAGTTTCAACTACTCTTGAGTGTGTTTGGTCTCTTTGTACCCACTCTGCCGACTCCTTGCTTCCTTCCTCATATTGAATAATCCTGAAGCCCCACTTAGTGCTGCCTGACTCAGCTGGCCAGCGACATTTTGGGACCATAAGCAGTGGTGGGGATAAAACTCAAGCCAGCAGCATGCAAAGCAAGTTTCTATCTTACTTTGTTATTTCTCTAGTCCAAATATATAGTACATATTTTTGCTAGATTATTTTGGTTTGGCAGTCCACCTGGCTGTACTCAAGGCTGACATCTTGTGTTATGCTCAGGAATCACTACTGGCAAGGCTTAAGTATCCTATGTGGTGCTGGAATTGAATTGAGAGCAACTGCATGAAAGCAAAAACCTTATCTTGCTGCACTATATCTCTGGCCACGTAGAAATGAATTTTTAATACACATCTAGGCTTTCAAAGCAGTTCAAGAAAGTTGATTTTGTGCTACATTTTCAAAAAATCTGTTTAGTAAGAAATAGGCAGAGTAAAGCAGTTTAAACACTGCTTTTAAATTGCCGTATTTTCCGGCTTATAAGACAACCCTTCAACCCATAAAAAACTCCCTAAAAGTCTTAAAAGTAAGTTACTTCTTAAAAGTAAGAGTGGGGCGGTTCACTCGTCCCTGAAGCTGGATAAGTTTCAGCGTGCCCTGTACTGGTATATAAAATGACTCCTGGCTTTTAGAAAGTTTTTCACGGGATAAAGGGTCCTCTTATACACCAGAAAATACGGTGTGTAACTGGGTTTCCCAACTAAGAGTGAGTAAAGACCAGGATATTAGAATGATAGCCATGCCTCGAGTCTGCTCATTTTCTTTTTCTTTCTTTTCCTTCTCTTCCTTCCTTCCTTCCTTCCTTCTTTCCTTCCTTCCTTCCTTCCTTCCTTCCTTCCTTCCTTCCTTCCTTCCTTCCTTCCTTCCTCCACTCCCTTCCCCTTCTCTTCCCTGCCCTCCCCTTCTCTTCCTTCCCCTTCCAACCCTCTCCTCCCCTGCTCTGCTCCCCACTAACCCTCCTCTTCCTCTCCTCCTTTTCCTTTCTCTCTCTTTTTTTTGTGGCATCACCAGGTATTAATGTTCAAGGCTTACTCTTGGATGACAAATTAGAATCAATTCTAGCAGGACTTTGGGGGTCCTATATTGGGTATCATAATGAGAATTTAGATCTATTGTGTGCGAAACCAATGGCCTACTGCTTGACTACTCTGGCCCCTGCCCAGTTTGTTTTTAAATGACACTTCAAATGTAAAAATAATTTTTTTACCTCTGGACGCTATTGTTTGAATTAATTACTTCAAAAGATGTTGATGACTTCTACTTTCTAGAAGATGGGAGACAATGTTGGCAGTTTGGATGAAGAAACATAACAAACTTCCCTTGGCATTGCATCTAAAACAAGCAGAAGACTGAAAAGTGGAGAAGATAGACTTGTAGATCTTTGGACTCAAAGAACTGTCTAGTGTCTAAATTACCTTTCTTCCTCTCATCTTTCCTGCTCTTTCCTTCCCTCTTCTCCTGTCCCCTCTCTTCCTTTCCCTTCTACATCCTTCTACTCCCCTTCCTTCCCTTCCTCTCCCCTGCCTTTCTCCCTTAATTCTTTCTGCTCCCCTTCCTTGTCCTTCCTTTGTTAGACTCTCTGACCCTGAGACCCTGAAGCTATACCACAATAAGCCTATCGAAGAGTTTCTAAGTGTCTTCCCCTCTTCCCCCACCGCTTTCAGAAAATGCTCCCCTTGCATTCTCTGCCCAATTCCCAGCAAATGAAGTGGCAGTTTGTACTATAGAGTGGTCAAGGCCTTCTTGTTATGAAGACCTTTCTGTTTTCCAGGGCAAATGGTATCAGACCACATAAGGAGGGGTAGGGGTTAAGACATCTGTGTAAGGGGTTGATGCAGGGAGTGGAAATGAAAATTGAACCAATCATGCATACTGTGGAAACTAAATTATATTAACCAATGAAATGTTTAACCTGCCAAAGACTGCTAACCCTATAAGAGCTGCTGTTAGTTTCACCCAGTGTCCTTGTCATGAGACATGGGTCTCGGCTAGCCGATTAAACTCCCCTTCTTGTCTTTTTTTTTTTTTTTGCCTCACCGGTGGTGCTCAAGGATTCCTCCTTGCTCTGCGCTCAGACATCGCTTCTGGCAGGCTGCGGGGGATGATGTGGGATGCCAGGAATCAAACCCAGGTCTCTCCTTGGCCGGACTCATGTAAGGTGAACACCCTACTGCTCAGCTATCACGCTGGTCCTAAGCTCGCTTTTGCATCTTACGTTATGTGGGTGGTCTTTGACTCTCAGTGTCGATTTGATGTTGTACTTGGCCCCTAAAACCTTCCCTCCACTTCTCTTCCTTCTTCCTTCTACTCCCCTTCCCATCCCTGTTTTTTCTCCCCCTCTTTTCTCCTTCTTTCCCCTTCCTTACCTCCTTTCCCCTACCATCACATCCCTTCCTATTCATTACCCTTCTCCTCTGTTTTCTCCCCTTTCCTCTTCTCCCATCTCTCCCCCCTCTTTTCTCTTTCTTTCTAACTCTTCCCATTCAATTTACTTATTATGTGGGCATTACCCAGTAATACTCCTGAATTTCTGCTCAGAAGAGACCCCCTCGTGATGTTCAATGGGGACATATACAATTCCATGATCAAATTAGGTTTAGCTAAGGCAAAGCAATCTAAATGCACATTTGCATTAGCTAAATGCAAGATAAATGCACAACAACGTATATGTATTATTTGCTATACTATATCTCTATATGTTAAAATTTATTTTTCATCTGCATGGGGTTTGAACCCAATACTTAGATGTCCAAGGCAAGAGATTTACAACTGGGCCACCTCCACAGCTAATTGTTTTATGCCTCATCATTCTGAAAGCTGGAGCTGAGGAACGTGCCCCCCAGACATGTAGAGACTGGAAACCCAAAAGTACCAGAAAACAACTCTCCAAGCAAATCCCCCAAACCTACCCTCTGTAGTCCAAGTCTATGGGGTCAGAATCTAGGTTTAGACAGCAACTGAACTACTCTATTCCAGAACTGCACAAACTCTGCCTGCCCCCTGCCATTTCATCACACTCACAGCAGTCAAGTGGTGAGTCCAGATTTCTGCCTTCATGAAGCTTCAAGGAGATAGCCCCTGCCTCCTGCTTGGTGGTGCCAGAGGAGGCCTGGAAGAGAATCAAAATGTTTCAAACCCCATACAGTCAACAAGGTCACCTCGCCCCCTGGTATCTGGAAAGTAGGAACACCTGGAAAGCATCTGTATCTCCCAAAGACGAAGGAAGTAGTGGAGCCTGATTGGGGAGCTGCAGCTGCCAGTCCACACTGCAAAGTGTGAAAGACACTTGAACATTCACCACCACCTGTCAATAGAATAGCAATATATAGAAGATCTCCGGACCAGTCCCATAAGACAGTATTTTATTTGGGTGAGAAAATGAAGTAAAGAGGTATGGCTAGATTACCTGGACCCCAGAGCTTAGGGCAAAGGACAGAGAAGGAAAGAAATGACAATATACTTAAAGACTGGAGAACCCCAGTATCTTTAGGCCAGGGAATTTCTTTTTCTAATTTCCCCAATACTTATTGTGCTTATGCAAAAAAAAGAGGAAAAAACCCCACAAAACTTTGCTACACTGTCCTTCCTCCCACACCCCCTTTTCCATTCTTTTCTCCTTTTTTTTCTTTTCTTTTTCCCTCTCACTTTGTAGCCATTGTAGCTGGTGTTCATTTTTGCTCTGGTGATTTTGGTTTGCACCTGGTTGTTTTGTTTTTCAATGTCAGTTTCCCTTTTGACCTTTTAAAATGAAATTGATAGCTCCTAGACAGACCCTTCCCAGTGTCTTTTTTTCCTTGTGTCCAACAGAACCACAGGGTTAGAATCACCTTGTTTAGACACAAAATGGAGGGGGGTGGAAAAAAGTGGTTAGTACCAGGAGCAAACAGTCAGATGGACATTGAGTAGAAATAAAAAAAATGATCAGACCCAAGCACCAAACCCGAAGTCATCAACAACAGAATCAAGATACCCAAATTACGTCAAGATAAATACAAAAGGGACTGGCACACTAGTAGTCCGGGAGCAAAGGGAGGAGATGTGGTATACATGCTGGGAATAGGGGTGTAGGGAGGACAAAACTGATGGTGGGTATGGCCCTAATTCACTACTTTGTACTTTACATATATCTACGGAAGATTTGTAATTAACTTTGGTCATATAAAAATTAAGGTGGGAAGAATGAAGGTGAGAAAAGGGAAATAACAGAGAAACAGGGGTTGGTGTCTCAGTTACATTGGTAATGTGGAAGAGTGGTATAGCTCTATATCCAAATCACAGGTTCAGTAGCACTGAGAATTTGAACTTTAAGGTAAAACTACTAAACTTTGTAGTGAAAATGTCATGGCGGCAGGAGGGGCTGAGGGTACAGGAGTGGGGGATCATGAAGTATGGGAACATTGGTGAAGGGTGTTGATAATTGGTGAATGTTGAAATACTAAGTGCCTAAAGCTGAACCATCAATAACTGTGTAAATCATGTGTCTTTAAATTAAAAAACTTAAGTGTTTTAATTTATCTATATATAGATTCTCATGTAATATTTTAACTATTCCTTTGCCCTGGAAGAAACAAACGTTCACCTATTTGCTTGTATCCTTGCCTTTAACTATAAAAAACAAACCTCATAATTTTTATCTAAATGTTTATTTGACTTATTTATTTTTTTACGTTTTTTGGGGGGGATCACATCCAGCATCGTCAGGAGTTACTCCTGGCTCTATGCTCAGAAATTAGTCCTGGCAGGCTCGGGGGATCATATGGGATGCCAGGATTCGAACCACCATCCTTCTGCATGAAAGGCAAAAGCCTTACCTCCATGCTATCTCTCCAGCCCCGACTTATTTATTTGTAAGCTTGTCTTCATTATTAAAACACCACTGTATCGGGTCAGTGATAAAACAGTAGTAGGGCATTTGCCTTGCATGAGGCTGACCCAAGACAGACGAGGGTTCAATCCCCGGCATCCCATATGGTCCCCCGAGCCTGCCAGAAGCAATTTCTGAGTGCAGAGCCAGGAGTAGCTAACCCCTGAGCACTGCCAGGTGTGGCCCAAAGGCCAATACATAAATAAGCCACAGCTGTCATCTAAATATTTATTATATTTCACTGTACTTTAAAAAGCTCTGAGCTATTATATTACTATAAAAAGTCTCTTATCAAATTCATAATATTTAAATAAAAGATCCCAGATGTCAAGATTTTAATCGCGAATCACACATCATTCCAAGTCCAGGAATTTTTTAAATAAAATTTCATTTAGGCACAATGATTTACTAATATGCTCATAAAAGAGCTTCAGGCACAGTTTTTCGACACAAATCCCATCATCAGTGCCAACTCTCCCCCACTGATTTCCCCAAGCTCTCTCCCACACCTCAATTTTCAGACTGTAGGGCAAGGAACAGGAGTTTGGAACACCTGTGGTGTAAAGATGTATACCTAAATATGTGTTTACATATATAGAGACGTAGGACCAAGAAGGTTTTTGAGTTACTAGAAGAAATAACTGACTACATACCGTATGCATTATTCAGGGCTGTGCTAACATAGAACTAAAGACAGAGCAGCTAAAAACGGCAGAACTCTATCCAAGCTAAAGTCAATGATTATACAACCAAGAGACCTAAGGTTTAACAATCTAAACTCAAATTGGCCTTTTATACTGGCAGGCCAGGGGGCCAAAGGATTGTGGCATAGGATGCACAATGGCATAGGGGCCATTGGTAGAGGGAAGATGACACTGGTTGTGGAAAAGGGCATGACTCATTGTATACCTCAAGTTCAACTACAAAGGATTATGTTGATCACAATGATTTCAATAAAATAAAAATTAAAAATAAACAATAGAAATCAATCCTTTTCTAGTTCTCAAATCTAGAGGCCTACATGTCCAAAATCAAGGCATTGTTAGACCAATGCTTCCTCTAAAATATACAGGGGAGTCCTTCCTTGTTTCTAATAGTGGCTTTCCATTCTTGAAATGATGCTCAGCTCTTAGCAGTATACTCCTACCATCTTATCCTTATGCCATAGAGCATTCTATTCATGTTTGAAGAGAATAATAATAATAATTAATAAATAAATAATAAATTCAGCTCTTCTTTTAGAAGGCAGGTCAAGTTGATAATATTTAAGTGATAGACATCCTCACTATTAGACCAATTTAAAAAAGGAAAGAGACTGAAAATTTCAGTACAAGGGTTTAAGTGGTCGCTTTGCATGTTTCCAACACTTGTTCAATCCCAGCGGTCCCTTGAGATCTGCAAGGAAAATGTATGAGAACAGAGCCAGGGGTAATCCATAGACACAGCTAGCTATGGGTCATTACCCTCCCTGACACATACACAATAAATAAAAGGATACTTAATGAGACTGTACTAAAGAGAAGGGGAGAATTTCAATTACAAATAAGTAAAACCATATTGACCAGGGCATTCAGATATCATTTCGTTTGGGGGATGATTCAGCCTGTGGCTGTTATTAACATCAAGGGAAGAAGGGTTAGAATACATGACACATTAAAAACCGGATGTGATAAAAATATTTGAGCTGTAATTATAAAAACAACTTAAAATAAATGAAAAAAGAAACAAAGGACAAATGCAACTAATAAAGAAGCTCCAACAGTGCATTTTAAAATTGAAAAATACAATCATAGAAGCATCAACATTAGTGAATGGGCTCAACAACAGAATGGAAGTGACAAAGGAAATAACCAACAGCGTAATAAAATGACCCAAACTGACATTTGAGAAAATAGTTTTCAGAAATAAAATAGAATATATATTCAATACATGAACAGAGCCTTAGGGATCAGTGTGATTATAACAAAATAACTAAAACATATTTTTGTCACAATCTCAAAGGGTAAGGGAAAGAGAGTAGGACTTAAAAAGTACTCATGACTGGGGCCTTAGTACAATATTTATAATGCTGTCTTGCACACAGCTGACCTTGTTTGATCACTGGCACCACATATGGTCTTCTGAGTACTGAGTACTACCAGAAGTGATCCCTGACCACAGAACCATGAGTAAGTCCCGAACACTGCTAGGTTTTGTCCCAACCCCAACAATTCAGCACCAAAATTGTACTCGGACAAAAGGAACAAATGACTAACTTAACGTATTCTAATTTTTCAGGCTAAGAAAATACCAAAACAGGCATTCTCAAAGAAATTCATACCTAAACCTAATAATTAGACATCTAAGAACTAAAGACAATACAAAAATCTTGAAAGTAACCAGAATAAAGCATGGCATTGCCTCATGGGAAAATCATTTGTATAACGTCAGATTTCACCCCGAAAACATGGAAGCCAGAAGGTAATGACAATATTATGGGGAACCTCCAGTGTAATGTTCAGCAGTCAGGGGGGGCATTTCTAGCAATACTCAGCTAACTAGGTATTTCCAGAAATATTCTGCCACTTGGGCTGGACATGAGGATCCATGAATGCAGTGCAGCTCAAGTCCTCTAGTAATGGGGACTACCAGTGCCACCATCTATTGTGGGTCGGACGAACTATGGAATGCCATAGATGAAACTTGGATCCTTGTGTAAAAAATAATTTCAAGGGGCCGGGAAGGTGGCGCTAGAGGTAAGGTGTCTGCCTTGCAAGTGCTAGCATAGGACGGACCACTGTTCAATTCCCTGGCATCCCATATGGTTCCCCCAAGCCAGGGGCGATTTCTGAGCGCATAGCCAGGAGTAACCCCTGAGCGTCAAACGGGTGTGGCCCAAAAACCAAAAAAAAAAAAAAAATGATTTCACCCCTGACTCCTGAGCTACTGACATATACTTTCTTAATTCTGAAAAATCCTTAAGCTCAGAATCTTATCCATCAATAATGAAGATAAAAACAAGGCAGCGATTTCTTCACAGAAGTAACTTGCCAACTTTGAAAGAATGAATGGGGCTGGAGCAATAGCAAAGCGGGGTGTTTGCCTTGCACGAGGCTGAAGCGGGTCAGACCTGGGTTCGATTCCCAGCATCTCACATGGTCCCCAGAGCCTGGCAGGAATGATTTCTGATCTAGGAGTAACACCTGAGTACAGCAGGGTGTGGCCCCAAATCTAAGTAAATAAAAAACTATTTAAAAATAGACTAACTAATGAAATCATATAGAGAGGGATAATGAGCATAAAAAATAAATTCCTGGGGCATGAGCAGTGGCACAAGCGGCCAGGTGTGTCTGTCTTGCGAGAAATAGCCTAGGAATGGACTATGGTTCAATCCCCAGCATCCTGTATAGTCCCTCAAGCCAGGAACGACTTCTGAGTGCATAGCCAAGAGTAACCCCTGAGCGTCACCAGGTGTGGCAGAAAAAAAAATCCAGAGCATTAAGAGAGAAAAGAGAACAGAAAGAAAGATATGAGAAAAATATCATGTTGCGTTTAATAAATTACTTTAGATTTTCAAAGCCACAATTATAACATATTCGGTGTGTTTCTACATGTTTATAAGAGAACCACATAAAATAATTACACTATAAAGTATTGAGGAAAATATGAATAAGTAAGATTAATATACTTCTCTCTATGCAGAAAATTAATAATACCAATAGAATATCCTAAATTGTGTCTTTAAAATGTAGTATCCAGAGAACCCACTGAAATGCAAATGCTAATGATTGTAATAAATAAATTTATTTAATCAAAATGCATTTCATAAATAAGACGAAGCAAACAAAACAAAGATAGTGAAAAGAAAATTAGAAATCAAAAATTACAGAACCAACAGAAAAACAACACCAGGACTTAGAAATGAAGTTTGCATGTGTGAGGCCAATGAATTTGATCTCTAACAAACATTTCTCCACTTTATAAGGTGCAATCTATGATGGCACTGTCAGTGTGATCCCTAGTACCACAACCAATATGTAGTCCTTGGTGCACTACAGCCAAGAATTGAGCAAGCAGAACAACCGAGTGTGAAAGAAGTACAACTAAGTGTGTAACCGTTGCACGATGCAATAATATTAACAAAGGGAAGAGGATATATATTAAAATTAAAAATCAGGCATTAGTTCTAATATGTTAATAGCTATATTAAATGTAACTACTCTAAATACAACAATGAAGAGACTGAGATTTTATGAGTAGATTAAATAACAAAGCAGGGTCAGAGAGCAAGTATAGGAGATAAGGTTCCACGTAGCTGACTCTGGTTCGATCTCTGGCATCACAAATGATAACACCAGGAGTCGCTCCAACTAGTCCCTGAGCACCAGAAAAGGGTTACACTAACTGCAAGAAATTAATTTAAAATATAATAACAAAACAGTCTGAAATGAAAATGATTGAAAGAGGGTCAGAGAGATAGGTCAATGGACTCTAAGCACATGATTTGCATGCAGGCATCCCAGCATGATACCCCATGATACTCGGTTTCTGAAAGGTCCCCCGCTCGAAGGCATTTCCTGCTGGGAGCCGTTTATCAGACTCCACAAGGCCAAATCATGGATCAAAGCGGTGCTCCAGTTTTTAAATGCACCCCTCAAGACTATTTCTAAAGACTTAAAAGGGATATACATTTCTCCTTTGAATATGCAGTCCCTTAACAGATGTACCCCTTCTTAGAAACCAGGTCTGGTAGCAAGCAAAGTGTGGACTGAAGGGAGGTGGATAGCAACAGAGTATTGGTTTCTTCTCTGGTTGAGAGTCTAACTTTTCACTTTGAAAAGTTGGCACCCAACCACAGAAACACGATTTCTGTTTCTTTTTGGATTATTAAACTTCTCATCATCTTATGAAATACGATTCATTCAAGCCTCCTCTGACACCACCATGCAGGAGGCAGGGGCTATCCCCTTCAAGTTTCATAAAGGCAGAAATCTGGACTCACCACTTGACCTCTGTGAGTGTGATGAAATGGCAGGAGGCAGGGAGAGTTGGTGCAGTTCTTGAATAGAGCAGTTCAGTTCCTGTCTAAACCTATATTCTGATCCCATAGACTTTGACTACAGAGGGTAGATTTTTGTGATCTTCTTGGAGAGTTGTTTTCTGGTACTTTTAGGTTCCCAGTCTCTACATTTCTGGGTGGGACTTTCTTCAGCTCCAGCTTTAAGAATCACGAGGCATAGAACAACCAGCAGTGGAGGTGGCCCAGTTGAAGATCTCTTGCCTTGTACATCTAAAGCATTGGGTTCAACCCCAGGCATATCAGAAATAGATTTTAACATATAGAGATATAATATAGTAAATAATGCACTTGCCTTGCTGTGCATTTGACTTGAATTTAGCTAATACAAATGTGCATTTAGCTTGCTGTGATTTAGCTGAATCTAACTTGATACTGGAACTGCAAAAGGCCTCCTTGAACATCACTGGGGTATCTTCTTAGCAAAATACCTGGAGTATCACTGGGTAGTCCCCACAAAATAAGTAAATTAAATGGGAGAGGATAGGAGGAAACAGAGTGGGAAAGTAATGACTGGAAAGGAAGCTGATGGAAGGGGAAAGGAGGTAAGGGAGGGGAAGGAAGGAGAAGCGATAGGAAGAAAGAGGAGGGATAGGAAGGAAATGAAAGGAAGGGGAAAGAAGTAAATTAGAGGGAAGGTGTTAGGGTCCAAGTAGACCATGCAATCGACATAAATTGAGAGTCAAAGACCACCTCTGATAACATAAGATGCAAAAGGGAGTTTAGGACTGGAGAGGAGCAGGGCATTTGCCTTGCAAGCGGCCTGCAGGAGGGACCTAGGTTTGATCCTCAGCATCCCATATTGTTCCCCCATCCTGCCAGGAATGATTTATGAGAACAGAGCAAGGCAGAATTATTGAGCAGCACAGGTTGTGGCCATAAAATGAACAGAAAAGGAAATGTAATCGTCTAGCTGAGGCCCATGTCTCATGACACATATCCCTGGTAAAACTAACAGCAGTTTTTATAGGGTTAGCAGGCTTTATTTAATTAGTTAATACAGTTTAGTTTCCACAGTATACGTGATTGGTTCATTTTTCATTTTCACTCCCTGCTTCAACCCCTTACACAGATGTCCTAACTCTTACCGCTCCTTATCTGGTCTGATACAATTTGCTTGAAAAACAGAACGGTCTTCATAACAAGAAGGCCTTGAACAGTACAAACTGCCACTTCATTTGCTGGTAACTGGGCAGAGAATACAAGGGGAGCATTTTCTGAAAACGATGGGGGAAGGGGTGAATACACTTACAAGCTTTTCTACAGGCTTACTGTGGCTATAGCTTCAGGGTCTCAGGGTCAGAGGGTCTAGCAAAGGAAGGGGAGGAAAAAAGCAGAAGGAAAGGAAGAGAGAAAGGCAGCGGAGAGGAGGGAAAGGAAGGGGAGTAGAAGGATGTAGAAGGGAAAGGAAGAGAGGGGACAGGAAAAGAGGGAAGGAAGGAGAAGGGAGATGAGAGAAGAAAGGGAACTTAGAGACACAGGACTGTTCTTTGAGTCCCAAGATCTACAAGTCTACCTTCTCCACTTTTCAGTCTTCTGCTTGTTTTAGATGCAATGTCAAGGGAAGTTAGTTGTGTTTTCTCATCCAAAATCCCAACATTATGTCTCCCATCTTCTAGAAAGTAGAAGTCATAAACATCTTTTTAAGCAATTAATTCTAACAGTAGCGTCCAGAGATAAAAAATTATTTTTCCAGTTGAAGTCTCATTTAAAAACAAAATGGGCAAGGGTCAGAGAAAGGCCAGCAGTAGGCCATTGGTTTCGCACACAATAAATCTGAACTCTCAATCTCATACCCCATATAGGACCCCCAAAGTTCTGCCAGAAATGATCCTATTTTCTAATCCAAGAGTAAGCCCTGTTCATCACCTGGTGTGACCACAAAAAATAAAGAGAGAGAGGAAAAGGAGAGGAGAAGGTATTTAATGAGAAGGGGGAGAGGAGACGGGAGGTGAGGGGAAAGAAGAGAAGGGGAGGAGATGGTGGGGAGGGGAGGTAGGAAAGGAAAAATGGAGGGAGGGAAGGGAAGGGAAGGAGGGATTAAGGGAAGGGCAGGAGAGAGGGAGGAAGGGAAAGAAAGAAGGAAGGGAGGAAGGAAGGAAGGAAGGAAGGAAGGAAGGAAGGAAGGAAGGAAGGAAGGAAGGAAGGAAGGAAAGAAGGAAGGAAGGAAGGAAGGAAGGGAGGGAGGGAGGAAGGAAGGAACGGAGGGAGGAAGGAAGGAAGGGAGGGAGGGAGGGAGGGAGGAAGGAAGGAAGGAAGGGAAGGGAGGAAGGAAGGTAGGAAGGGAAGGGAGGAAGGAAGGTAGGGAAGGGAGGAAGGAAGGTAGGGAAGGGAGGAAGGAAGGAAGGAAGGGAGGAAGGAAGGAAGGGAGGGAGGGAGGAAGTATGGAAGTACAGAAGGAGGGAAGGCAGGGAGTGAAGGAAGGAGGGAAGGAAGGAGGGAAGGGAGGAAGGGAGGAAGGAAGAAAGAGAGGGAGGAAGGGAGGGAGGAAGGAAGGACAGAAGGGAAGGGAGGAGGGAGGGAAGGAAGGGAGGGAGGAAGGAAGAGAGAGATGGAGGAAGGGAGGGAGGAAGGAAGGACAGAAGGGAAGGGAGGAGGGAGGGAAGGAAGGGAGCGAGAAGGGAGGGAAGGAAGGGAGCGAGAAGGGAGGGAGGGGGGAGGAAGGAAGGAAGGGAGGGAAGGAAGGAAAGAAGGGAGGGAGGGAGGAAGGGAGCAGGGAAGGGAGAGAGGGGGAGGAAGGGAGGGACGGAGGAAGGGAGGACGGAAGGAAGGAAGGACGGAAGGAAGGAGGGAAGGAGGGAAGGAAGGAAGGAGGGAAGGAGGGAAGGAGGGAAGGAGGGAAGGAAGGAAGGAGGGAAGGAAGGAAGGAGGGAAGGAGGGAAGGAAGGAAGGAGGGAAGGAGGGAAGGAAGGAAGGAGGGAAGGAAGGAAGGAGGGAAGGAGGGAAGGAGGGAAGGAAGGAAGGAAGGAGGGAAGGAGGGAAGGAAGGAAGGAGTTGGAACTACTGGGGAAGGCCCTAACACTACCCTATCACCGATGTACTACAGAGTGGGTTCAAATGACAACCTGATGACTTGGAAACAACAACATGCTTTGTGAGCTGAAACTCACCTAACTGTGAGATAATATTATTATATCAATAATAAATATTAATTCAATATTTATATATTAATTTAGATTTATGATATTCATAATACATCATATATGATTTATATTATCTATATTAATGTATAACATAAATAAACATACATATTATATAAATATATTCAGTTAAAATATAATCATATTATATAAATAGATAATATTTATAATATATTATGAGTTAATATTCATTAATAATATAATTAGTAAATATTAAATAAAATATAATGTATAAATATATTGTTTATACAATAATTATATATAACAATTATAGTGACCATAATTACAAAAGTATATTAATCATTATATTATTAATATATTCTATAATTAGAATATTTATGATTTTAAAATATATTCTATAATGATTTAATATTATTAAATATTATAATATATCATACATATTGTATACTATAATATATTTATAATGTTGAAGAAAATTAAATATATACCATTCTTTATATATTTAATAATTATGATATTAATTGTATTATATTGATAATATTATTATACTAATATTAATATTTTATATTACCTTTTATATTAAGTTTCTAAGATACACTCTGTGTAGACAGTTGAAACCAGAAAATGCTGCATGTCATGAAGAAAGACTTTAGGGTTAGACAATTTAGTATGTGAGGATCCTGTAGTTGGTCTTATGACAGAATGCTTCATGAGTGTGGTCTCCCTGTTTTTAGGTCCAAGGTTTTTCCTTTCTATTTTCCACAATTTCTGCTGTGCCTATGGAAAAAATCTGCCACCCCCTATTTTTGTTTTTGTTTTTCCTTCTTTTTAATTTAAATGTTTATCTTTTAAATAGGGGTACCTGCTTTTATCATAGAACCTTTAGGACATGGATTACTTTGTTTTACCTCATATTTCTGCATTTTTTTCTATAAAACTGAGAAGAAGTATAAAGAAGGAAAAAGAGAGTATGAAGATCAGGGCTCAAGTGGTCTCAGGTGCATTGGTGGAGAAAGAATGACAGAACAAAATCTCTATGCCATGTTAACAATAGAATCAAGAGACCTATACTTTAACAATCTAATCTTAAATGGGCCTGCTGTTCTGGCAGGCCAGGGGCATAGGCTGGTGATAAGGATGTACTCATGGTTGATTGGTAGAAGGAGGTCAACACTGGTGATGGAAGCACCCTGATTCACCTGTATCTGAAATTCAAATTTGAAGGTCTTTGTAGATCACAACTGTTTCAATAAAATAAAATTTAAAAGAACAAAGATTGCCCACAGACTGGAGGAAACTATTCACCAATTGCCTTCTAACAAGGGGTTACTATTTTTTTTTTGATTTTTGGGTCACACCCGGCAGTGCTCAGGAGTTATTTCTGGCTCCAGGCTCAGAAATTGCTCCTGGCAGGCACAGGGGACCATATGGGGCGCCGGGATTCGAACCGATGACCTCCTGCATGAAAGGCAAATGCCTTACCTCCATGCTAACTCTCCGGCCCCAAGGGGTTACTATTTAAAATATATCAGGCACTGGTAGAACTTAACAAGAAAAATACATATAACCCCATAAAAATGGGGAGAGAGATAAACAGAAAACTCCTCAATGAATAATCAGAAATGGCTGAAAGGTACATAAAAATGCTTCACATCATTTATCATCAGGGAGATGCAAATCAGCAAATCAAAACTGCAATGAGATAGAATCTCACAGCACAAAGACTGGTACACATCAAAATAAAAACAGGTGCTGGTGTGAATCCATTGAGTAAGGGACTCTCATTAGGTGCTGGTGGAAATATAGAGATTGGTCCAGCTTTTGGGGAAAACTATATGGACGTTCTTCTAAAAACTAGAAATTGGGATTCCATATGGTCCAGCAATACACTAGGGGCCCAAAAACAGTGTAGAAAAAGCATACATTTTTCTATGTTCATTGCAGCAATATTTACAATAGTCTCAATCTTAAAATAAGTGTCTAAGAACAGAGGAGGGGAGAAAGAAACAGTGGTACAACTACATACTGTAATATTCTTCAGCTATTAGGAAAAATGAATTCATGAAATTTACTTATACGTGGGTGCATATGGAGGGCATTGTGCTAAGCAAAATGAGTTAGAGAAAGAAGAATAGACATATAATGATTGCAATCACTTTGGGTTTGTATGTAAAAAATAAATAGTGTTGTAATGATTCCGAAAATAATAGAGATGAGTGTCAGGAGGACTGGTTCATGGTGGGAAGCTTGCTTCAAAGATGGGAAATGCAGTTAGGGCAGAGAAAGGACTAGTATGACAATTATAGTTGGGCAAGACCTGGGAGCTGAAGGAAGGTAAAATGGTATCCAAGATATCGCTTCAGTAAGAATATTATAAATCAAAGGGTCTAAAAGAAAAAAAGAATATTGAGAGAGTGAGAGAATAAAAGTTTTCCAAGAGGCAAGCAGGCATGAAGGAGAAGGAACGGGGGGACATTGGTGGCAGCTAATGTGCACTAAGATGTGTGTTAGAAGGACATTGTATGATGGAACTTAACAATGAAAAAATTTGTAACTCTACCTCACTGGGATTTAAATGAAAATTATTTAAAAAAATAAGTGAAGAAAACAAAAGAATCTTAACAGGTGCAATGTTGCAAAGCAGCTTCTGTTAATTTCAGGTATTGCACCATAACCCTTGGGCTGGAAAATGATCTTTTGCCAAGGACTATCTCAACATGCTCCAAGGTAGCAGGAGATATCTAACAGAAAGATCTGTAAGGTGAACATGAACAACTGGTCCCAGAACCACAAGAACAACATAAAACTATGTTCTGAATTCAGCTCTGCTTCATGCCCCAACTTCTAGTGAGCACTCTGCTATGGAGGACCCCCAGGGCTTTCCTCCAGAGCCTTTCTGAACCCCAGGTTAGAAACTACTATCACCTCTGCATTAGTTGTCTGCTACTCTGACAGGTTAACACAAACCTTCTGCTGTGACACAACAAAGTCCCAAGTAACCATTTGGGCAATGTTTCCTGTAGTGGCTCTTTGTGGGAAAATCTGTTTTCTTGCTTCTGCCAGAAGCCATTCATAGTCATTGATCGAACTGCAGAGCACAGCTCACCTCCTCTACTTCTTCCTCCTCTCCTAGTCACTTTCATTTAATATTGCTTTATTGTGTTTTATTTATTTAGCACAATATCTGTTTTAGAGGTAGAATGTAGTGATATGTGTTTCTTCTGAAAGGATCACCACATTGTCACTAGCATCTGTCCGTATACTGGAATCTCTGCTTTGTCACATCTCATGCTCTGACTTCCCTCTTCCCAGGGCACCCATGATTACGTTGGATCCACTTACATAATCCAGGATAATCTTCCAATCTCAGGAGTCTTAATTTGATCATGTCTGCGATGTCTCTTTAGCCATGTAAGGGAAAGTATTAATAAATTCCAGGAGATTGAGACATGAACTTCTTTGGTTATGTGACTATCATTCTGTTTGCCACAATTTTCCACCATGCCTCTCCTCCAGAGAGGCTATTTTTTGCAACCATTCATGGACACTTTGTCCTGTGGTGTCTCCTATAATGCATGGCACCAGGGTTTCTGTTTATAGTCTCTGTGCAATCTCATAAGGGACTTTGATCTTTTGAATCCTCTGTTTTGTATTTTATTTCAAATGTGTTGTTTTGCCTTTAAATCAGAATCTCCACCCCATGAAGGGCATGTCTGATTTTAGTAGTGGCAAGTTTTCTATCTTTGAATGAAAACCATAGGCAGGAGGAGAATCCTTTTAACTCTGCAATATATGGGTCTAATTCACAACAGAAATTAAGGAATGAATCTGACTACTGGTGTCATCTCAGAGTTGTCTACTGCTAAAGACAGATCCTTGCAGAAAAACAGCAAATTCAGCAAATCCCTCACTTCAAACTGTCCTTTTAGGTTTTGCTAGATTTCTTGAGATGTTTGGTGAGTTAGCTCTCAACTTCCCTTTAATTTATTTCCATTTAAAATGTACAATGATTTCTGAAGAAAATACTTAATTTAGTTGTACTATTTAAGTAACTCTTTTTTCTCTCTAGGAAATGTTAAATAAGTACAACCTGGGGTTTAGGATATAGATCAAGCAGGTAGAGCACATGTCTAGCATGTTAAAGACCCTGAGTTCTATTCCTAGCAGTGTTTGTCCCAAGATCAGAACTATCAGATATAGGGCTGGAGCCCACTGGCACTGCTGGGCATAGCCACTATAAACACAGCAGTAATGGGACAAAGAAATAATACAGGGTGTTTGGGTGATTGTCTTGCATGTGGTCTATCTGGGTTTGATCCCCAAAGCTGCATATGAACTCCAGAGCACTGCTATATGTGATGCCTGAGTACCGAGTCAAGATGAAGCCCTGAGTACCTCTGAGTGTGGCCCCAAACCAAAATAAGTAAATATGAAATAGCAATAAAAACGAACTATGGCAATATCCTTAAAAGTAAGATAAGATAGGCAGCATGGTATGGGAGGTCTGAAATAAATCACAGAATGCAGTTACTGTTGAAGAATACACAGGAAGTTTTCAATGATTTTTAAAGTCTTGGATCATGTACATGCACACTCACATTCTCTGCATCTACCTGTAGTTTTTCTCAAACTCTACCTTCTATCACAGTTCTATAGATGCCCTAGCTACACTGGTATAAGTCAGCTCCCCACTGGCCTTCACCAGTATATTATTCCCTTTTCCCTCCTCAAGGAGATCGTTCAAGCCAACCACTTACCATTGCACATACATATGCATATACCCAAATGTTTAGTATACTGGACAATACATTTGAGCATTAAAACATAATTTTATTTCTCCCACCATAAAATAACATGGAGCACTCAACTCTTTCTAGTTAATACACCTATGTCTTGAGTCCTATCTGCAATCAAATGTCACATTGTGCTGGAGAAAGTGGTGCTGGGATATTGCATGCTTGAAACTGTATAAGTAACAATATTATAAATAATGGTTCCTTAAATGAAATAAAAAACACAGAATTCTCTGATCTGGATCAATAGTACAGAAGATAGAGGTTTTCCTTGTACGGGGTCAACCTGGGTTTGATTCCCCAGCCACATTCTAGTCCTCTGAGCCTTCTAGGATTGATTCCTGAATGCAGAGCTAGGACTAACCCTTAGCATCGATGGGTGTGGCTCACAAAACAAAACAATATAATTGTCTTTTTTTGTTTTTTTTGGGCCACACCCATTTGATGCTCAGGGGTTACTCCTGGCTAAGCGCTCAGAAATTGCCCCTGGCTTGGGAGGACCATTTGGGATGCTGGGGGATCGAACCGCATTCCTTCCTTGGCTAGCGCTTGCAAGGCAGACACCTTACCTCTAGTGCCACCTCGCTGGCCCCTGTCTTTTTTTTCTGTTTCTAATTTCTATCTCCTCTTTCTGGGACTAATTCCACTCTAATGGCTATTCCACCTAAAGTTCTTTTGTCAGGAACCCTTCATAAGACTGAATTCAGTGGAAGATGCCAAGTTATCCTCTTGGCATGGTTGATTTAAAGTAGGTCGCCTAGTTTATAGCTCCTCACAACTTGAAATCTCTTCTTTCCTTAGCTTCCAGCATAACAATTGGCAGAGTCAACCTCGCATTTCACTTGACTCCTTCAGTTGCTTCTTTTTCATCTCCCCAACTTTTTCTTGTTGATGTCCTCTAAAGCACACTGCATCAGACCTCTTTCTCATTCATATAATTATTGTGGAGATATTGTCCCCATTCATCATTTTAAATATCATACTTGTAATGATGATACCCTAATATGTCCTGAACTTCAAACACATATCCCATTGCTTAATTGCCCTGTGCTCTTGGATGTTGTGGAAGAACTCCCATTGATCCTGGGCTCTCTATCCCTCACAGACATGAACACTATTATTTTTCCCTTTTGCATGGCTGGAGGCACTGATATTATGGCTGCCATGTTGAATATTACATTAAGAAATGTGGTGTTAGTTTCGTGCTATCAGCCCAGTGATAAATCAATAGGACCACCTGGCAATGCAAGTCACCATGTGGGATTTTATATGCTTATCTGGCTAAGGGTCCAAGATTCCACCTGGGAATAGGCTTCCAGTCAAAACCCTGAGTATAGGACAGAGAGGATCTTTATAAACCAAGGTTCAGTATGCCCATACCTCAGAGATGAATGTACAGCCCTAGGAAGAAGATAAAAGGGATACACCATTCAAATGCCACAGATACATAATTGAGATGTTCCAAGACTGATCTGTTAAGGCCCATCCCAAGTGCAGGGACGGGGGTGCCTTGTTCCTTTGTCTTCAACTCTTATCTGAAGGCCACATTCCCACAAGCTAACAAGGGACTATACAGAAGCTGTTTAGCAAAAGCAGAAACTTTCATGAGGAAAGAGGGAACCTCAGAATCCTACAATGATAGGAGATAAAGATATTTTATTGTTTTGGACACATTTTCATAAAAAAGCTATTGATAATAGAGCATGAGAACTCAATGGTCCAACTCCAAACTCACTATCAGTATCAGTATTCCTCCACCAGAGACCCAAGGTTTCTTACCTCTTCCCACTATGCCTCCTTAGAAAACTCAACATTTTGGGCCGCACTCAGAGGTGCTTCGATCGTATTCCTAACTTTGTCTCAGGGATCCCTCCTAGCAGTGGTTGGTGGACCATATGTAGTGCAGGTGATCAAACTTGGGCTAGCTGCAAGTTCAGTAAGCACCTTACTTGCTGAATTAAATTTCCATCCCAGAAACTTCCAACTTGCATCTCCCATAATATTCCCCATTTCAGTAAATAGCAAGTACAATGTACCCATTATTTTTACCTACTGTCCTCTCGTCCAACTAGTACAAGCCATCAGCATATGATAATGGCACAAACCATCAGCAAATGTTATCTTTTCCAAACATGTTTTCAGTTTCTAACCACTTCTTATGGCTCCCATCCCCAATGACCTGAGCCAATTCACAAGCAGCTTTTTCCCTTTATCACTGTGCTAGTTTCCTATTTACAACTCATTCATGTATCCCGGTCCCTTTTCATTTATCTTCAACACAGAAGTCACTGGATCCTTTTTAAATGTGCTTCAGCTCATGTCACTCCTCTGCTCACAAGTACTGACCCACAAACCTCTACAAAGACTTGGAGCACAGAGCTTCCACTGTCTATTCTTGATGTCATTATATTCCATGCTTTTCCTCCTTGTCTAAATCATAGGCCCAGTACCTTCTTGTACTGCACTCAAGAATAAGTCCTGTTGAGCTTGGAGAACCACCTGGGGTGCTGGTCATTCAACAGGAGTCGGCCAAATGCAAAGCAATTGCTTTACCCACCAGTATACTCTCTCTTCACTCTCTCCCTTCATGAGTGTTCTTCAATCTCATCACAAGTGAGAATCCATTCTAGAAACCACCAAACCAATTCAAAAAGCACATCCTTAAGATTTGGTCCCTCTGCTGGAAGGCCCAGCTCACAATATGAAGCTCACCACAAAGCATGATGAGTGTAGTCAGGGTGAGGAGGAAAGGGGGGCATTGGTGGTGGGAATGTTGCACTGGTGAAAAAGGAGTTCTATTTATGTGGAAACCCAAGTACAGTCATGGTTGTAAGCATGGAGCTTAAATAAAGATTTTATATAAAAAGTGAGAAAATAATAAAAATACAAAGATTTTGAAAGTTTTTTTTTTTCAATAAAAGGTTTACATGCCAAAAAAAAGACTAATGAAGATACCTATAAAAATAGATTTTGTCCCTCTGGGGACCCTACGGAAAAGCCAGTATGAGTGGGAAGGTGCGGTGTGGTGTGTGTGTGTGTGTGTGTGTGTGTGTGTGTGTGTGTGAGCAGAGTTGCCACTGGACACCGCGGGGCCACAACAGTCCCCCAAGACCAAAGGAGTTTGTCCGTGATGCCCCATGCACAGCCATCTTTCTCCCCACTGGTTACAAAAAGCAGTAGGAAGGTGAGGGAAAAATATTGTGAGTGTGACGTGGTGCACATTGAGTGTGAGAGTAAAGATTGTGACAGGGGGTGTGGCAGGCGACACTGGCTGAGACGGGGACTGACTCATTGGGGGTGGTCACTGTTGGGGCCCAGGTGAAGCCAAGGGTCGCCCCAACAGGGCCAGTGTACTTGGGGGCCCTATTACATGCTGGGGTTTGTTTGTTCGGGAAGCCATGATTTGATAATTTCCTGCCAGGTGTGTCCGCAAGCAACGGCCAGTGAATGTGTCCCCCTGCTAGAGAGACCACTGCTGCCCACCAATGGCGGTCGGGTGCACCGCCCGACGAGACACCTCTCCCCCATCTAACGCCACCCAAGGCTCCTTGCCTACATGAGAGACGCATGGGCTCTAGGCCACCAGAATCATCTTTGTCCCAAAGTGGCTCCCTCTGTTGATGGAAGGGAGTGGTTAGGCCTCAAATGCTTGTGGTGCAGCATGGCACACGCTGGCCCTCGACTTTGAGCAGCACACTGTGAAAGGAGCACTCAACAGGACATTGCCCTGGAGGGTGGCGAGGGATTGCATAGGCGCTACCACAGGCTCTAGGCCGTCGGAACCATTGTTGTCCCAGACTGGCCCCCTCTTTGACTGAAGGGAGCAGGCTAGGCCTCCAACGCTTGTGGTGCCGAGGGGTGCAGGCAGGCCCTCGTGTTCCAATGCACAGTGGGAGGAGTCTCTGTGAAAGGAGCACTGGACATTCCCCAGCAGGTTGGTGGAAGAGTGCACGTGCTACCAGGGGTGCTCTGAGGGCCCCTCCTCGGGGCTGCTCTCTAGAGATGAGACTGGAGCAGTTGGAGGCCTGGCTGCTAGGGAAGGCTGAGGAAGGAACCGATCGGGCGCATGCGCAGTGGGGTTGCCGTTGGGGCACATGCGCAGTGGGGTTGCCGTTTGGGTCTCGCAGCTGCACGAGACGCGGGAGGGCGGTGCAGCACACTTCCTGGAACTTCCAGCCTGGCCTAGCCAATCGCCAGGCACACTTCCTGGAGCCTGCAGGCTGGCAGAGCCAATCACCAGGCGCGTACAGGTGCCAAAGGGCGGGGCCAAGAGCTCGTGGCGTCCAGAGAGAAGTCGCTTCGGCGACTCTTCAGTTCGCCTCTGGGGTCGCCCGCCGCCATGCAAGCCCCAAACGATGAGGGTAATGGTCCTCCGCCAAAGAAAATTCCCCGCAGGAGCTGTAGCCCCACACATCAGCAAGAGGGGTCCACTGGGAGCGGGGCCCTGGAGGAGCGCCAGAGCGTGGAAGTGTCCGGAGGCTCCGAAGGCCGACCAAGTAGCAGCATCCAGGGGGCCGTGTCTGCCCCGGAGGAGCGCCAGACAGAGGAAGTGGCCGGAGGCTCTGAAGGCCAAGCTAGTACCAGCATCCAGGGGGCCACGTCTGCCCCCGAGGAGCGCCAGAGCGAGGAAGTGGCCGAGGGCCAAGCAACTACCAGCCCCCAGAGCCCCCGTGGAAGCCGCCCTGTGGCCGAAGGCCCAGAGCAGCAGGCCTCCTCAGCCCCAGTGGAGCAACAATATTTTGTGGAGATGTATCCTGGCAGCCAGGGGCAAAGTGGGCCTGCGCTGAGGACCTGGGAAGGTTGTGGCGGGTTGGGGGGCTGCCTACAGCCCTGGCCTGAGGAAATGGCGGGAGCTGGCCTGAGGGCCTCTGGGGAAATGGCAGGGACGGGTCCTCAAGGCTCCTGAGAAAATGGCGAGAGACAGCCTGAGGGCCCCTGAGGAAATGGCGGGAGGTGGCCTGAGGACCCCTGGGGAAATGGCTGGAGGTGTCCTTAGGGCCACTGAGATAATGGCAGGAGACAGCCTGAGGGCCCTTGAGGAAATGGCTGGAGGTGTCCTCAGGGTCCCTGGGGAAATGGGGGGGGGAGACGGCCTGAGTACCCAGAGGTGATGGGGTGTTGAGGGTCTGAGGGAGGTGGGATGGCTGCAGCAGTGGCAGCCCCCACAGGGGTCCGTGAATTGTTGCTCAGCGACCACTGTTGCAGCCAGCAGGGGACCCAGCACTATAAGCACTGGGGTGGGGCACGGAGAGGGTCTGAACTTGCTGGCATGAGGTTCTCCTGTGTGGTAGCTCCTTAACAGGATCCCAGCACCGTGGACCTGTCGTTCCTGTCCTATATACATCCCCAACTGACAGACCAATATGAGAACATGATTTCACAGATGAACCAAGATCCTCTGCATTTTCATGTTTCAGTCTCCGGCACCAACCTGCATGTGTAAGTAGCAGCTGTGCAGTAGCTGGCGGGTTTGCCCTAGATGGCGAGGTTCCTTGATCCACCTCTGCGTGGAATCATCAATTCCCTCCCCTTTCGTCCCCTCCTCTCTTGTAGGCGAATGCAGTCTTCAAACAGGGAAGCCCTGAGAGTCAAAGCCACCTACCTGAGCTTCTGGTTGAACTTCCTGAAGTACACTTCAGATCGCTTATTCCCTCCTGCCCAGGACAGGCCCCCTGCTGGCGGGAAGGCTTAGAGGCCTCTCCCCAGAATTCCCTCCTCTGCCCCTCAACTCTTCTGACAGGTTCAACCTGGCAATAACTGTTTTTCCTCTAACCCCACTTTTGATGTGTTCGAAAGTTTTGAGACAAAATAAAGCCTAATTCATGTTCAGAGTCACATTTTGTGTGTTTCTCTTGCCTTGTATCTCTCCCTCTCCTTCTCCTAGTTCCCCCTCACTCTCCATCTTCCCCTTCCTTTTGCTCTCCTTCCCTGCGTCTCTCACTCTTGATTTCGACACCACTCTTTGCCCAGGATGGCAGGTGCCATGACCAGGCAGGTCCAAAAGGGGCAACTCCATCCACTTGCCTTGGGTTTCGGCTCTCAGCGGAAGCCTCTCTTGGCATTTGGTGTAGAGGTTTGCTTCCCAAGGAGTCACATTTGTAAAGTTTGAAGTGCCATTTCTTATCCCAAGATAGTATTTTCTGGAGTCTATGGCTCTGCTATGTGCACTGCAGCCCTTGCTATAATATCCAAGATGTGGAAGCCAGCAAGACAGGATATTCATAGGTACCAGTAAGGCCTGGAGTCTATCTCCAGAGGCATGGCTGGGCCTTGGTCAGATGGCTCCTGAGACTTGTTGACCTAACGTGGCCTGGGACTAAGACCCTCCCTGCTGTAAGCTAGGTTCTTGATCTTCACAGAAGGAAGGAGGAAAAGAAGGTGGGTGTGGGGACGTGGCACAGAGCCCAAGTTCTATGGGCAGGATGACCAGTTTCAATGATGGATGCTTGCTTGCACGCATACACCCCTGAGCACCACAGGGAGCCTCCTCCAATCACTGTGAGGCACGATCCAAAAACAATTATCATTACTGCACCTTTTTCTTTGGACTGGAAAAACCCCTCCAAACGCTGAGCACACTGAGCCCCTAACACAGCCAGCACCTATCTTTCTCTCAGAGCATCCCTGGGTCTATTTGACAGGTCCCGGTCCCCTATATAGCTGAGAGCCAGGAAGCTATTCCAGTGCCCTCCAGTCCCTGGTGTGGGGTCCCGTTTACTCCTTTATTTGTTGTTATTCGTGTATCCGCAAAAAACTTCCAGAATGAGAAATTGATTCCCATCCTCTTGTCCCCTTTTGGGGAGAGTTCTTGGTAATATTTATCCGCAGCAAATAATCCACACAGACAGGAGGGTAAAGGGGTAAAAGGTTGGGTGGAGAGAGTCCTGGCCTACTGCTAGCTCCAAAAAACACCTGGAGCCACCCAAAAAACTCTGCCAGAAGACCCCAAACACCTCGCTCCCAAACTATTTATTCCACTCTCAACAGCACCCCCCTATTAGGTCAAGGTGGGACAACAGGCAGAAAATAATCTTTAGGAAATGTTTTCATAATCTTTAGGAAATGGTATCCAGGTTCATCCTCCTTGAACACGTTTTCCAGGGCCAGCTCTGCTTTCCCAGTACTCCTGTTACAAACACCACCTTCAGCTTGTGTGCCTTTGCCCTTTCTGATATTATACATCTGACTGGTACAATCCATCCCTGAGTCTGTGCACCCCAATTCTACCAGACCCTGTGTACCAGGTGATGGAATAGATAAGAGATGGCCACAAATACTAGAGTAGGCATGAGTTCTTTTTTTAAATAATTTTTAAAAATTTTGTTTTTGTTTTGGAGCCACACCTTCAGTACTCCGTGGTTACTCCTGGCTCTGCACTCAGAAATCAATCCTGGCAGGCTCAGGGAACCATACAAGATACTGGGGTTGCTCGGGTCAAAATTCTCTGTTCTGCCTAGGGAAGAGAAAAAGAGCATGTATGGAGAATATAATTATTCCCATGACAGTATGCTTCAAGGGCGGAGAAACCTTTTAAATCTTAGACCGAGGGAATTCCCTTTCTAATTCTTCCCAATTTTCACTGTGCCTATGCAAAAAAAACAAAAAAAAACAAAAAAACACAATTTTTGTTATTGTTGTTGTTATTGTTGTTTTTTCTTTATTGTGTGCTTTGTTTTGTTTTTATTTCAGGACCGTGGATATTGTTCAGTTGTTGTTTTTATTGCTGTGGTGCTTTTCAGGTTCTTTTGTTTGAATTTTTTGTATGGCAGAGCCAATCACCAGGCGCGTACATGCCTTATTGAAAAGGCCTGGTGTAGTGTACCCAAGATCCACCCGTTTCTGGGAGGGGTCTTGGGAACCGGATAGTAGGTGTAACCCTACCTGCAAGACCCGGCCCATTCCTGGGAGGTTCCTGGGAGGGGTCTTGGAAAGAATAGATAAACCTGGAAGCCAGGGGATTAAGGGTCCTTGCCTTTTGGCCCTGCTGGGCTCTCGGAGGAAGATGACTGAATTATAAGATGCAGGGCTAAGAATGGCCGAATGCTTAAAAGGTTATGAGATAGGCCACACACACGTGGTGGCTAGGGCCTAAATAAAGATGATTCTTCCTGAAGCCTGCCTGTGAGTGAATGATTTCGCGTTTCACCTGGGCCTGGAACTCACCGGCTAAATGGGGTTGTGAAGCCACGTGGCCTGAAATGGCATCCATCACCATCCAGCCCCATCCAGCTCCATCCTTAATTATGTAATACAACAGCCTGGTTTGAAAAATTGTTCAGTCACAGAGTAGCCTGCACATGCCATTTAGAAACTGACAGACACTACTAGATGTATTCGAAAGCTTAAACACTACATACAGAAAACAGTAGTTACTAAGTTCCTCAGTAGGTTGTTTTTTTTTGTCTTCTGTAGTCTTGCCGAATTAACTCTCTGCACATGCATGTATTATGTTTCATGGGTCAAAAACAAGTCAATACTGTACTTAGTTGGCAGATGATCATTTTTCCACCTAAGAAAGCCCAAATTTTCTAATAAAACGGAGGATTTGTGTTAGGAATCACTCTCTAAAGTGCAAAATTGATGGTCCACAATCTCAAGTACCTAAAATCCTGTAGAATGGAAGGGAGACAAGAAATAGGGGGATAAATTACAATCAGTGCTAGTTAATTTAGGAAACGGGGGAAACAAGCTACCAAGCTCAGGTAGATACTTTATCAAAATATTCAGTGTGACATATTTCCCCAAACACCTGCTAACAATATATTAAGGCCAAATTTAAGCTGAATACTTTTCTATTTCTTAAGTTTTGAGATAGAAATGGTCATACTGAGTGGCAGAAAATAAAATGAACTACGAATAAAAGTACTGTCTATTGTTCAAAGGATCACCCAGAGATAAAACCTATATACAAGCATGTGTCTAGCTGAGATAAGATAAAAATAAAGGGTTATTTCATGTCATGACTGTTGCTGGCGTCCTTATCATATATATCCCTGTGCCATTCTGTACATAGGATGAACCAGGACCAAGGCCATAAAAATTACTACAATATTTGGCATCAACAATATGGTCTTCAAAGAACATCTAAAAAGGAATCTTGTGGGGGAGGAGAAAATTTTAAACTAAAGATACCGCTTTTTTTTTTTTGGTTTTTGGGTCACACCCAGCAGCGCTCAGAGGCTACTCCTAGCTCCATGCTCAGGCTCAGGGAACCATATGGGATGCCGGGATTCGAACCACCAACCTTTTTCTTTTTCTTTTTTTTTCTTTTGGCGATTTGGGCCCCGTTTGATGCTCTCGGGTTACTCCTGGCTAAGCGCTCAGAAATCGCCCCTAGCTTGGGGGGACCATATGGGACACCAGGAGATTGAACCGCGGTCCTTCCTTGGCTAGAGCTTGCAAGGCAGATACCTTATCTCTCGCGCCACCTCTCCAGACCCCGAACCGCCAAGCTTCTGCATGAAAGGCAGACTGCATGGAGCCTTAGCTCCATGCTATATCTCTGGTCCCAGATACCATTTTTTAACTATGAATATGGAAGCTTTTATTATATAACTTGAAAATGTTTTTATTTTTTACAATAATTTTTATTTTGACCAAAGTGGATTACATATCTTTTACAGTAATATTTTAGGTACATATTGACATTGAATCAGGGGAATTCCCACCACCAAAGTTGTCCTCCCTCCACAGAGTTGCCACTGGACACCGCGGGGCCACAACAATCCCCCAAGACCCAAGGAGTCTGTCTGTGATGCCCCATGCACAGCCATCTTTCTCCCCCACTGGTTACAAAAAGCAGCAGGAAGGTGGGGGGAAAATCTGTGAGTGTGACGTGGTGCACATTGAGTGTGAGAGTAAAGATTGTGACAGGGGGTGTGGCAGGCAACACTGGGTGAGACGGGACTGACTCACTGGGGGTGGTCAGTGTTGGGGCCCAGGTGAAGCCAAGGGTCGCCCCAACAAGGCCAGTGTACCTGGGGGCCCTATTACATGCTGGGGTTTGTTTGTTCGGGAAGCCATGATTTGATAATGTCCTGCCAGGTGTGTCCGCAAGCAACGGCCAGTGAATGTGTCCCCCTGCTAGAGAGACCACTGCTGCCCACCAATGGCCGTCAGGTGCACCGCCCCAAGAGACACCTATCCCCCATCTAATGCCACCCAAGGCTCCTCGCCTACGTGAGAGACGCATGGGCTCTAGGCCACCAGAGTCATCTTTGTCCCAAAGTGGCCCCCTCTGTTGATGGAAGGGAGTGGGCTAGGTCTCAAATGTTTGTGGTGCAGTGCGTCACATGCTGGCCCTCGACTTCCAGCACCACAGTGGGAGGACTGTGTGTGAAATGAGCTCTCCACATTGCCCAGGAGATTGCTGAGCGATTGCATGTGCGCTATTAGGGGTGCTCTGAGGGCCCCTCCTCAGGGCTGCTCTCCTGTGAGGAGCCTGGAACAAGTGGAGGCAGGGCCAAGACTAAGAGCAAAGGCAGAGGTTAGAGCAGCACCAGTGCAGGCGCAGGGGGGTAGTTGCCCAGTGTGTGCAACTGAGTGTAGAGATGTGTGGGTGGTGCAGCACATGTTAGGGGGGACCCCACGGCAGGAAGAGCCAATCGCCAGGCTCAGTCCCATGAGCCTGCCCAAAAGGCGGGGCCAGGAGCTGGTGGCGTCTAGCAACCTCCTGACTTCTCATTTCCAAGCGACCTCTCGACTTCTCATTTCATCTCTCAGTTCACCACCATGCAGGCCCCGGAGGACAACCGTGCGGTGCTGGCCCTGGGAAAGGTGGCTGCAGAACCTGGAGCCGCAGACCTCAAAGGGAGGCATCCTGGTGGCGGGGCTGGACAACAGAGCAGCGTCACCCAGGGCCCCCACGCAAGCCTCGCAGTCCTCGAGGGCCAAGTGCAGCAGGCCCCATCAGCTTATGTGGAGCGCCATCATTTCATGGAGTTGTATCCTGGCATCGGGGGGCTGAGCACCTGGGAAGTTTGGCTGGTTGTTTGGGGGCGGGCAGCTCCCTAGAGCCCTGGCCTTAGGAGATGGCAGGAAGGCTGCCTGAGTTCCCAGAGGTGATGGAGTGTTGAGGGCCAGAGGGAGGTGTGATGGTTGCAGGCATGGCAGCCCGTGGAGGGGTCCATGAAGCCTTGCTCAGAGGCCACTGTTGCAGCCAGCAGGGAGGTCCAGGGGAGCATAGCAGGGTCAGAATTTGCTGGCTCGAAGTTCTCCTGTGCAGTAGCTCCTTAACCCGACCCCAGCACCGTGGAGCTGTCGTTCCTGCCCTATCTAGATTCCAGGCTGGCAACCCACTGCTTGCGCATGGCCGCCCAGACTGTCCAAGAACCTGTGCACGTTCAGTTTTCCATCTCTGGCAGTGACGTGCTCTTGTAAGTAGCAGTGGTGCAGCAACAAGCGGGAGTACCCTGGCTGGCAGGGGGCTTGGCCCTTGGACTTGGTTTCTGTATCCACCTCGGAGTCTACTCTTCACATCCCTTGCCTCCTCTTTCTTTCCCTCCTCTCCCTCCCTTCGTTCTCTCTTGCAGGCATATGCACTCTGTCAATGTCAACGCCCTGAGAACATCCACCTCCAGCCTGCTCCATGAGCTATTCCTCCTAACGGAAGCCATGAAGCACATAATGCCTCCTGCCCACAGCAGGCTCCCTTTTTCTAACGGGGCTTAGCCGCCTCTCCCCAGAATGATCTTCTATGCCCCTGAAGTCCTCTGGGAGGTTTAGCCTTGCAGCTACTGGTGTCCTCTAACCCCATGGTTAATGTTACCTTCAGTTTTGGAGACAAAATAAAGCCAAACTCATGTTCAGAATGTTATTTCTGTGTATTTCTCTCGCAGTATCTCTCTCTTCCTCTTCTCCTTCTCCCTTCTTCTCCCTCCTCCCCTCTCCTCTTGCTCTTCTTCTCTGTCTCTCACTTACTCTGGATTTCTACACCGCTCTTTGCCCCTAATGGGAGGTGCCATGAGCAGGCAGGTCCAAAAGGGGCAACCCCATCCACTTGCTTTGGGTTTGGACCCTCAGCAGTAGCCTCCCTTGACCTTTGGTGTAGATTTCTGCTTCCCAAGGAGTAAAATTTGTTAAGTTTTACTGCCACTTCTTGTCCCAAGGTAGTTTTTTTCTGGAGTCTATGACTGGGAATATTTCTGTAAAATCACTAAGTGTGGTGTAGCCCAGCCAGGATGTTGGGTTGAGTTCTGAAAATAATTGTGATGAGCATGGCAGTCTTCCTGATGACATTGTCACCAGGGCCACCCCTTGAAACTTTGTTCCATAGGCTCCTGGAGACACAGAAAGGTTCTTCACAGGGCAGATTATAGACTAGCCCTTCTGTAACCCCTGTGCTTCAGGAGACGGGCCTCCCCAACTCCTCTCACAGAAGGGTCTGTTACTGGCCAAGTTTCATATGAAAATAAAACTTGGTTTGCAAGATCCTAGCAATCACTCCAGAAAGACTTGGCAAGCATTCTTAGTCATTCCCGGTAGTCTCTGTTTTGGATCAAAGAGAAGTGGGGCCAGCTGTGCTCCCTGGGGCCCATGGGAGAGCTGGTACGCATGGTGGTGCGATGTTGTGGTGGGATATATTAGGGAAAGCTTATGTGTGTTTCTGCGCTTTAACCTCCAGACGCCCCCACAGTACGGGGTGTGCTATCCAAGGCATAAGGTGTGGATAGTCTGCTTCATCTGGGAGTGAGGGGATGAGCTTCAGAGAGACCAGGCAACGTTTCTCCAGCCACTTCCTCTTCTGCAGCTCAGTCATGGCCTCGAAATGCCCTCAGCACCACCGGATGGAAGCTATAAGTGGCTGGAATGTCCTTCCTGGCCACAATTCAGGTGGCCATTTGTGTGAAAAGTGTATGGGAGGGGATGTAGAATGCAGGAGTAGGAGGGCCAGTAAGAAACTGTCTGTAAGGATGAGGGGCCAAAAGCACATGAAAGAGTGCCAGAATAAGGGAGGCAGGATCAAAACAACATGCATTTCCTCACTCCAGTGAGAAGGATGCTTAGAAAAACTTGAAAATGTGTGTTGGTGGGGTGGACAAAAGAAAACCTCAGTCAATTGATGGGAATGTTCCAGCTGCTATGGAACACAACACAGCGATGTGAGAAGAGGGAAAAAAGCTTCAATTTGATGCAGCCATCCCACTTCTAAGTATCACCCCCCAAAAAAAGACATTTTGAAAAGGTAGAGGCACCTCTATTTTCACTGTAGCCCTTACTATAGTACCCAAGATTTGGAAGCCAGGAAGCCAAGATATTCATATGCACCAATAAGGCCTTGTGTCCATCTCTAGAAGCATGGCTGGCCATTGTACAGACGACTCCTGAGTCTCGCTGACCTGAACTGGCCCAGGTCTTTATTTTCTGTTAGTAATTTTCATCTCTTTCCTGGACAAATTCCAGTCTAATGGCTATTCCACCTAAACTTCTTTTCTCAGGACCCCTTCCTAAGACAAAATTCAGTGGAAGATGCCAATTTATCCTAGGTGGTCTAGTTGATAGATCTGCCCTCCTTGAAATCCCTTCTTCCCTTAACTTCCAGCACAACACTTTGCAGAGTTAGCCTCCTGCCCTTTTTATCTCCCCAACTTTTTCTTTTCTTTTCTTTTTGGTTTTTGGGGAATACCCAGTGATGCTCAGGGATTACTCCTGGGTATGCACTCAGAAATCGTTCATTGCTTGAGGGAACATAACGGATGCCTGGGGATCCAACCACAGTCCATCCTACATTAGCACGTGCAAAGCAAATGCCCTACCACTCGCGCCACTGCTCCACCCCCTTCATCTTTATCATGTTGATGCCCTCTAATGACAACACCTGAATATGTCCTGAACTTCAAACACACACATCCCATTGCTTAATTGACATGTATGTTGTGGGAGAACTCACATGGATTCTGGGCTCTCAATCCCACACACACATGAACACTATTATTCTATTTCCTTGAGAATAGCTAAAAACACTGATGTGATGGCTGCCATGTTGGATATTATGTTAAAGAGTGTGGTGTTGGATTCCTGCTATTATCCCCGTGATAATATTTTATTATTTTATTATTATATATATTTATATATATTATATATATTTATATTATTATTTTATTAATAAATTGTGGAAACCAAGTGCCAAGATAATTAAAAGTCTGCTATAATTGATAATCAAACACCATTTTCAGTTTGGTCATAAAAATACAAAGTATTTCTCTTTTTCTCCTGACTGGGTGATTAATATGGTCAAGTAGGGCCAGAATGATAGCACACTTCTGTTGCCAGGAGCCAACCAAGATTTGATCTCAGGACACCCCATGTGATTCCCCAAGCATCATCAGGCCAGGAGTAAGGCCTTGGCCCTGCTGAGTGTAAGCTCAAAATAAAATGAAGAAATAAAGAAAGACAATGTGGGGGCGGAGAGGTGGCGCTAGAGGTAAGGTGTCTGCCTTGCAAGCGTTACCAAAAGAAAGACCGCGGTTCTATCCCCCAGCGTCCCAGATGGTCCCCCCAAGCCAGGGGCAATTTCTGAGCACTTAGCTAGTAGTAACCCCTGAGCATTAAACAGGTGTGGCCGAAAAACCGAAAAAAAAAAAGAAAGAAAGAGAGATACTAAGTGAAGGGGCAGCAGGAATGATATTCCAAATTAGAAATTATTACTTTTTCAATTTTGAAAATTTGTTCATTTATTTAGAATAAATTGTCAAATAAATGAAAAAATGCTTCACTTAAGAAAACAAAAGGGATATACAATGGAAAGTAAAACTCCCACCCACAATATTTGCTCCTCAGAAACATCCGCTATTACAACTGTTGGTGTCTATCCGAGAGATTATATTATTCTTTTCATTTACAGATATGTGTATGCATGATAAATATATATATATATATATATATGCATAGAGGCCACAAATGGTATGGTATTATTCACATTGGGTTTCTACCTGTACTTGTTTTCACTTAACAGAGCATGGAAAACACAGCTTTATTCTCAGAACTCATTCCTGGCAGTTCTTGGGGATCTTACGCAAAGCCGAGGATGACCGAATACAAGGCAAATAAATACTTTATCCACGATACTATCTCTGGCCCTAGTAATTAATTTTATAGCTGCTGTAACATGCTTTCAAACATGTTAATATTTATGGCATTTATGTGCAAAGCTGCTGCATCACACCTCCACCAAAATACACAAAACCTAAAGTGCTGGCTTTGCCTGGACAAAGAGAATTTTCTCTAATGGGTAAAGGTAGCCCTGTGTTTAGGCTCCAGTTGAAAATGAGTAATTTTATATCAAAGCTATCCAA
Organism: Suncus etruscus; assembly: GCF_024139225.1. NCBI lineage: Eukaryota > Metazoa > Chordata > Mammalia > Eulipotyphla > Soricidae > Suncus > Suncus etruscus. Next base: position 118,009,644 of record NC_064868.1, read on the forward strand.
ATTAAAAAAGAAGAAGTCAAATTATCACTATTTTTCCAATGACATGACACTATATATTGAAAACCCTAATAAAGCTTCCATCAAAAAGAGACTAAAATGATAATAAAATACAATAAGGCAGCACGTTACAAAATTCATGCTCAAAAATCAGTAGCATTCCTGTATACAGATAATGAAGTAGAGTTAAAAAATTTAAGAACACTATCCTCTTTAAATCAGTCCCTCCAAACATAAATACCTAGCAGTCAATTTAACAAAGAAGGTGAAAAACATACAATGAAAACTATAAAATCGCTCCTGAGAAAAAAAGAAGATACCAGAAATGTAAAGGTATTGTCTCTTTATTGACTGAAATAATCAATACTGTTAAATTAATTTTGTATGAAGAGTATTATCCAGATTCAATGCAATACCCATTTTAGTTCCAATGACATTTTTCAACGACATGGAACAAAGTCTACTAAAATGTATATGGAGCACTAAAAATTCCAAAATATGAAAAGAAATCCAAAAAAAACCAAAACAAAACCAAAAAAGACATATGGGAAACACTGCATTTACTAACTTTGAACTCGACTACAAAAGTATAATAATCATAGTTCATGGTGCTGATATAATGATAGACCTGTAGACCAATGGAAAGGATTTGGGAGTCCTGGGTTAATCGCAATATCTGTGACCTGCTAATACTTAACAAAGGAGGTATATAAGTAAAGTGCAACAAAAATTAGCCATGTCCAAATACATCAGAACTATACTTCACACCCTTCATAAAACTAAACTCAAGGTGAATGAAATAGCTCAAGATTACATTATAAATCAAGACAGCAGTGAGAGATCTCACACCATAGAGACTGGCACACATTAAAAAGAATAAGAACAGCCAGCACTGCACAGATACAGGGAGAATGGGAAAAAGAAGAGAGAGAATAAAATGTCTGCCACAGAAGCAGATAGTGGAGAGGGCAGAGGGAAACTGGAGTCATTGGAAGTGGAAAGTGCGCACTGGTAAAATGTGTTGTACATTGTATGGCTGAAAACCAATCATGAACATATTTGCAGGATTTAAAAAGATTTTTCTAGTAGAATTGGGCAGAGAGAGAGAGAATGGGGGAAAGTGTAGGTTAGGGTGTAACTCAACATTAGAGCACCTGCCTTACATTGTAAGGTTCTGGGTTCTATCCCCAGCACCACAAGCAAAGCAAATCAAAGGTAGGATACTTGCATTGCATGCAACTTCAATCTCCATTATCCCATAGGTTTCCCTGTGCATTTCCAGGAGTGGCTTCTGAGTACAAAGCCAAGCGTAAACTCAGAACACAGCCAGGATGGCCTCAAATACCCCACTCCAAATAAAAGGAGGCTTCTCTTTACCACAAAGGAACTTCCTGTTAAAGACACATAGATCATGGGGCCTGGATAATAGCACAACAGGTAGGGAACTTGGCAAGTGGCTGACCTAGGTTTGGTCCTTAGCAACTCATATTGTTCCCTGAGCATGGCCAGGAGTAATTCCTGAGTGCAAAGCCTGGAGTAATCTCTTAACACACAGCCAGGTGTGGCCCAAATCAAGCAAACAACAAAACTCCATTTGGGGACAATTGGTAAAAATTGAATACGATCTACAGATTGTATGTGAGTATTCATTTGTATCAATTTCTGTATTTGAATGGTAATAACTTTAGCTAGGTCAGAAAATATCAATATTGATGGATAACAGGTCATTTTGGTTAGCAAAAAATAATGGATGAAGTGATGCAATTTACCACTGTGGGGATGGAATTATAGTATCAAACTCATTCAAGGCAGAACCAAAGGATGGATACAAGATGATCTTTTTCCTCTGTGTGTTATAAACATATACAGTAGGAGAGCAACAGATAGTTAAATACAGCAGAAATGGGTTTACTTAAGTGTATGGCGTCTTCGTGGAAAGGAAGTGGTGAAGGAAGTGGCAGTTCTAATGATGAATATGATGTTTAATGATGTATGCATGCAAAGAGCATTAACAGTATTGTGAGAGGGCAGAAAGATAATACAGGAAGTAGGGTACTTGCCTTGCTTGTGGCCAAACCAGGTTCTACCACAGGTATCCAATATGACTCATGAGTAATTCTTTTTTATTTGTTTGTTTTTGGGCCACACACTGCAGAGGCTCTCAGGAGATATTTCTGGATCTTCACTCAGAAATCGCTCCTGCCAGTCTTTGGGGACCATATAGGATGCCAGGGATCGAACCCGGGTCTGTCCCGGGTCTGCAGTGTGCAAGGCAAATGCCCTACCGCTGTGTTATCACTCTGGCCCCTCCATGAGAAATTTCTAAACACAGAGCCAGGAGTGACCACTTAGCACCACTGGGTATGGATCAAAACCTCCCTCCCTCCTAACCAAACAGTATTGGGAATCACAGCACCTTAATAAAATGTTTATTGTGGAATAAATAATTAATTAAAATCAAATAAGTAAACAAATAGCTATCCTTGCTAGGAAAACATAAGACAATTATTCAGGTATAATGGGGTTGACAACTTACTCTCGGATTGCTCAGGAAAGTAAAGCTGCAGTCTATATTGTGCTTCCAGTATTTCTGTAGGTTTTTGCTTGCTCTAAAGTAAATAATAATAAGATGAAATAACAAAAGAAAGTCAAGGTCATGGAAGGCAAACACAGTATGAGGAGATGTTTTGGATTAAAGGAGGCAAAAGAGAAGCAACAAATGCAATATGTGATCCTGATTTATATCTTGGAACCTTTCTTCCTCCTCACAGTTCTTATTAATAAGAATATGATCTACAAAATTGGAGACTGAGGAACATGATCTCTAGGGTAGCTAGTAGTGTTCTATTAATATTTATTTCTTGAATTTTTCCTATCTGCACTGTTTATACAAGAGAAGCATTTTGTTTTGAGAGATACATGCTGAGTTACAGGGACAGCATGGCTACAATTTACACCCAAATGTTTCAGTAAGAAGGAACAGTATGCATGAAAAAATAAAGGAAATTAATAGACTCTTTGATAAATAAACTACATGTAAGAAATATGCAACTTATTGAAACTTTCCCCAGAGGCTGGGAATCTTACTATTTTATGACAAAATTTTACAAAAGATGCATATGCCCTTTTGTCATGGTGTTTTTTCCCTGCTAAAAATTAAACCATACGTGTATGTAAAGATACTTATAAATATTGGTTGTACTGTTACTTGAAAGTCTGAGACCAGACTTCAAGAAACTGCTTACTGCTACAGATTTTTTCTACATCATGAGACATGAGTTATGGAAAAATGAACAAATAACCTCACATGGATGGTTAACATAAAAATAAGTAGAGGCTGGACAGTTAATACAGCAGATAGAGTGTTTGCCTTACATGTGGCTAACTTGTAGTTAGATCACTGGCAACCCAGATGGTTCTCACAACTCCTCTAAGAGTGCATAGCCAGAAGTAACTCCTGATCATGGCTTGATGTGGCTCAAAAACAAAACAAACACAAAGGGCATATGATAACAAGTATTGGGGAAGATGTGTAGAAACTGGAATTCTTGAATAATGTTGTTGTGAATGTAAAAACGAGCAAACCAATTATTCAGAAAGATACTATAGAAATTCCTAATATATTCGGGGTTAGAGCGATAGTACAGATGGTAGAGCACTTGCCCTATCTGTAACTCCCATAGATGGTCCCCAGAATACCATTGAGAATCATCCCCATTTGTAATATAGAGCCAGGAGTGAACTCTGAGCATCATTGAAGGTAACCCATAAAGGAAAAAAAAAGTAAACACTCCTAACAAATTAACACTAGAACTACCATACAAACTAGCAATTCCATTTCTTGCTGCATATCCAAAAAAATAAAATCAGAATCTCAAAGATGTAGTTATACCCCCATTTCATAGCAATACTTTTCATAATAACTAGGAGGTGTAAACAACCCTAATATCACTGAGTCTCAGAGGGTTAATTCATTCTCAAATCTAAATCAGAAAATGTATTTCTAAATCCTACTATTGGTTCCACTTCTCAAATTTTTAAAGACAAATATGGCATATCTGCATAGATTTATGTATAATAAGTCCATTACCCCCACTATAAAGAAATATAAATGAAATATAATTTTTTTGTTTTGTGGTCCAGAGATCTAACCCATGGTCTCACATATGCAAGACAAGATGTGGAACTCTGAACCACATCTTCAACCCATAAATGCTTATTCCATTTTCTTACTATAAATATATAGTGCATGTTCATTCAGTGTAAAGGTAGAAAAAGATAACATGAAAGGGAACTGTAATATTCAGTCCCACCAGTTATAGACCTGCCTATAAACTATTTGGTAGAGACCCACCTAGTTTTGAGTGCATTATGCACTAGTTTTAGCTTACTTGAAATTATAGTGTATAGACAGTTTTGTATTCTGTTTTTCGTCCTCTCTCCATAAAATAACATTTCCCTTTTTAAAGCATTTATTCTCATATCTTCTTATAAACAATCATAAGAACTTTAGAGGTGGAAATAAAAGCCTCAGAGTCATTTAGAGAAGAGCCGAGTAATAAAAATCCTTGGAAAACAAAAGCATGGGAAAAAAAAAGAGAAGAGGAAAAGTATGGATTTGTAATGATTTAGAGACAGCTTCCATTTGCTTATTTATGAATAGGAAAAGTTTAGCTTCCATTTTTACTTCATTCTGTATATTATTTTATTTTGCTCTGTTAATATTTGGACAATATTTTGTTGGGGTCAGTATTTCAGAAAAATAGTTCCTGGAGTCCAATTTTAAGAAAATCAAAAGTAGGGGCCGGTGAGGTGGCGCTAGAGGTAAGGTGTCTACCTTGCAAGCGCTAGCCAAGGAAGGACCGCGACCGCGGTTCGATCCCCCGGCATCCCATATGATCCTCCCAAGCCAGGGGCAATTTCTGAGCGCTTAGCCAGGAGTAACCCCTGAGCATCAAAGGGGTGTGGCCCGAAAAAAACAAACAAAAAAATTCAAAAGTATTGTTGTTTTAAGCTACCAAAAATACAAAGAAAAGGGAAAGATATTTTTGTCCCAAAGTATAAAAATGAGCCCAATTCTTCCTCATCTCACAGATAGAAAAATGGAGCCTCAAAGAAATAAAAAAAATTGCTTTAGGCCACTCACCTGCTGATAACAATGTGGACCAAATCTAGGTCTTCAGATTACTAGACATCTATTTTATAAAATAGAACTTTGTACCTCCTTTCCAATTAATTAAGTGCCTTGGAACTCCTTTCCAATTAAGTGTTAGAAGAACTCAGAGAAGTAGGTTATGGTATTTATTCTAACTCTATAGCTATTTACTGAAAAAGGGAGTCAATGTCTGTAAGCCACTTGGTTCTCCAAGTGTTATTAAGCAAGTTTTGAATCACTGGAACTGCCACCCAAATAAAAACAAAAACAAAAGTCCAGACTATTAAGCAGGCTTATCATTTTGGGAAATTAGCTTTCTGTTGCTTGTACACCAGTTTAAAGATCACCACTTCTCACCTGGCATCTTTAATACTTTTTACATTAGTCATAAAGAGTGTATTTGCTTAGTACACTTAAGCAAATACATAGTCATTGGTTGCAGCTCGCTGGTCTCAAAAAATGAATGGTGGGAAGGGGTAGGACATCACACTGGGACTTGCATACATTATTAGAATGCATCTCCTCACAAATGAGTGTCTTAGGCTGCAAGTACTTATCTGCCCTATTTTTTGTATAGAGGATAAGTTGGAATGCACAAGGAACTTCTTTATGCTATTAATACTGTTGATTATAATCTGAGTGCAATGAAATAATCGTTCGCTAAAACATCCTTTAATTGAGGGTTGCACCGAAAACTCTAAATATTCAAGGTAGTGAGTTGGAATTTTGGAACTTTGACATTTGAAGTGGAGAGGGGTGGGGATGTAGTTTGGTAGAGCTCAAACATGATTTGCATGTATGAGGACCTGGTTTTATTCCCCATAGATTTGTTAGATTAAATAATTTAATTATTAAATTAATATAATAAATGCTTAAATACATACAGAATTTGAATGGAAGTGCTTGTCTTCTAGACCTAGGAAGCTCAGAGCTTCTTGCCTTTTGCTTCTCTGATTTTGTACTTTCTAGTATTCATGGCACTCATGCTGTCGCTCTGGCATGTGACCGGAATCTGTCCTCTCTGAAAAGTACCTCTAGTGTCAGAACTATTTTCAGCCATCATACAAGTGCCCAGGCCGTAGGGCTCTGGGCTCAGCCTCCAGGAGCAGAGGGATTGTAGGCAGAACTGGAAGGAATTTTGTATATTGTCTCATTTTATATGATTAGGGAGAAATTGTGGTGTAGAATGGCAGTCACTTGTTTTAGGTGATTAGCAGAATAGGAATTTAAGTACTTTGAAGAATGACAGATTAGTCTTGGCTTCCTCTCATGTGCATTTGAAGCCACGATGTTTATTGAGATTAATAGAAAAATCAACTGTCAAAACCAGTTGAAATGCTGATATCAGCCAAAAGACATATAGACCATACTATGCTTTTCCTTATGTTAATTATGAGTGATAAATACATGTTGGCATATTGCTCCTCCAAGTAACATTTACCTTTAGAAAAAGAAAGTACTGAGGAGGCAGCTAAATCATGAGAAAAGCATTTTTCTTTTTAGGTTGGGAGGCACACCCAGTGGGCTTAAGGGATACTCCTTGCTCTATTCTCAGAAATTACTCCTGGTGGGCTCAGGGTATCATACGAGATGCCGGGATCAAACCCAGGTCGGTCACATACAAGGCAAACTTCTCTCCCATTTTATTCCAGCCCCATGAAAAAAGCATTTGTATGGAGAATCATTGCTTTTCAAAGAACATAGCCAAGTCAAGCAATATATTTGAACTGCAAGAACAAAAGCTGATTGCTAGCTAAGATGCAAAGAAATTCATAAAGAATTTGAAATCCTGCCAATACAATTCCTGTATATACTGTGGAACTTGATTAAATTAACTTAGAACATTTAATGTGGGGCCTGGGAGATAGCGGAGCAGTGGGGCATTTGCCTTGCTTGCAGCCTACCCGGTTCTATTTTTGGCATTCCATATGGTCCCCAGCGTGCCAGGGGTGATTTCTGAGTGCAGAGCCAGGAGTGACCCCTGAGCACCCTTGGCCCCAAAACCAATCAATTAATCAATTAATAAATAAAGTTTAAAAAATAATATTTTAATGTGCAGGTCTTATGTTTTTCCATTGGATTTATAATATACAAGCCCAATAATATAAGCTCTTGTACTATGCCACAAATTGCTATCATGATTTTATTGTTTAGATAGTTTGACAGCAGACATGACATGTACCGCTGCATAAGTTTGGGATTTTTGGCTTAACTTTTTCTGTTTTTAGCAAAAGGCAAAATAAAGTCCACACAGAGATACTATTTTAATGAGTTGGGATTATTTTCTTTTTTAATATTAGTCTTTTACTTTTTGTTTAAATTGTTTTGCTTAGTTCTATCTATCTATGTATCCCTTGTATATTTATATTTTGGAAATGGCCTATTAGTTATTTTTAATAACTGTCCATTGCAGATAAACAGGTTGTTAGGAAAGGGGTTGTCAAGAGACTTCCTACATTGCAGCTTGAATGTGGGTATTATGTCTTTTCTTTTGTCTTTTTGTTTCTGGACCATAACCCGGTGTCACTCAGACTCTGAGTGAACTCTGGTTCCCTGGCAGTTTCGGGGGACCAAATGGGATGCCGGGAATCGAACCAGGTCTCCTGCGTGCAAGGCAAACGCCGTACCTGCCGTTCTGCTTTCAATGGGGGATGCTCATTGCTGGGTGAGCACCTTGGATGGAACGCAGCAGGATCAACTTGGGTTCCAGTTTACAGGCCCATGGGTTGGGATTTGGGGAGTCGCTGATTGGTGCTGGGAATCGGAGGGGCGGGGCTACTGGGGAGGCCCTGATTGGTGGTGGGACTTGGAGGGGGCTTGGCTAATGAGCTAGGTTCCGGGGAGACTCTGATTGGTGCTGGGATTCTGAGGGGCGGGGCTTGTGGGCTGGGTTCGACGGAAGCGCTGGTGATTGGTGCTGGGAATCGGAGGGGGGCTAGCCCGTTGTGACCATTGGTCCCTCAAACAGGTGGCGGGTCGCCGGCCCTACAAGGGGCAGAGCCTGGGGATTGGGGCACTGTAGAACGGGTTAGAGCCCATCAAGGGGGCGCGAAGTGGTACGTCGGTGGGCGGGAGGTGAGTGGGGGAGTCGGAGGGGGGCTGGGCGGCCAAAGAGGCTGTTTGGGCCTGGGCGTCGGCACTCGCGCGAGCATCTTTGGGGGGACTCGGCTGCGGAGACGGAGTCTCCCTCGGCTGCAGTGTTCCCACTTTTTCTTTTCCAGTCTCCCCCCCTCCCCCGTCGTCTTCACCGCGAACGTCCGGACCGTGGCGCGTCGTCGGGGTGACCCATTCTCAGCTGCGGATGAGCGAGAGTTGAGGAGAGACGGAAGTTTCCTCGAGGCCGGTAAGTGCGCCCCTCGGGGACTTGGTCCCCCCGAACGACGGGCCCCCTCCGAGGACGGACGCGGGAGAGGAGGCGGACGGGGACGAACTGGGGGGTCCTCCGGCCGGTCCCCAACCCCGGGAGATCGCGCGGCGCTCTTCTTCCCCGAAGGGCCACGCAGCCAACGGCCCTGGCCACCTCAGAGGGATCGCGGGCCGTTGGGCCACGGGGGGAGTGGGGCGTCGCAAAAGGGCCCCCCCTAGGGACGGCACACTGTCGCCTCCAACTTCTGGGAGACTTGAAGGTGGTCCTTCTCCAGGGGGTTCCTAGAAGAGGAGGGGATGTGGCCAGGGACGGCCGAGGGGGACGAATTAGGGGTTCCGTGGCTAGAGGACGGGATGGGGTGCGAAAAGAAGGAAGAGGTATTTCGCATCTCTTGCTCACCAGCTCTAAACGATTTGAAGGAGGGGCACACCACACCGGGGGATGCTCAGGGTTTACTCCTGGCTCTCCGCTCGCAACTTATTCCTGGCAGGCTCGGGGGGGACCATAGAGGACGCGGGGGCGGGAGGGAATCGAACCGAGGTCCGTCCTAGATCAGCTGCGTGCAAGGCAAACGCCCTACCGCCGTGCTATCGCTCCCCCCCCTTTTAGACGGAGGCACACTCGATGACGCTCAGGGGTTCCTCCTGGCTCTGCGCTCAGAAATCGCTCCTGGTTTGCGGGATCTTACGGGACGGGACGCTGGGGGATCGAACCGCGGTCCGTCCTGAGTCAGCCTCGTGCAAAGGCAAGCGCCCTAACTTTGCGCTATTGCTCCAGCCCCTTTTTTTCCCCGGATATTTTGTTTCCTTTGGGGGCCAAAACCAGCTGCGCTCAGGGATTACTCCTGGCTCCTAGCTCAGAAATCCCTCCTGGCAGGCTCAGGGGACCATATGGGATGCTGCGGATCAAACTGGGGTCGGTCCGTTTCAGCCCCGTGCAAAGCAAACGTCCTCCCACTGTGTCTAGCATTTTTAGTTAGTTTCACAAAGAAGGTTGCATTAAAGACTGGGTTGGGAGGAGGAAGACTGTGAGCAAGGCTTCAAAGACTGGGTGGAAAAATATAGAGAAAAATGTTATTTCACTAAGTAGATTAACAGTTTTGATTCTGAAGCTGCTCGAAAAATGGCTTTTTCCCCCTCTCTACTGTGATGGAAGATGGACACAGGGATGATAAAACGCAGGCTGATAAGGCAGGATGCAGACTTGTTTTGGACAACCTTGTTTTGGACAACCTTGAAATGAACTCATGGTTTGATACACTAACAAATGGGAACATTGAGCAAGAAAGAGCAAGGTTAAACTGCTGCAGGCGGCTTCTGTCCTACAGCACCAGTGGGCGAGAGTGGGTTGCACAGGAGGACAAAATAGGAAATAAATGATAACCACACACAAATATTGTATATGGGGACCCGCGTCTTCTGGCATAAACGTGACATGATTTTCCTTTCCAGGCTGGGAGCATATAAAGGGTAAAGGGACAGTCATATCATGAGACGAATGCTCACATGGTTTCTTTTCAAAGTACAGAAGCTATCAGTGTACAGTGTTTGTTCTTAAAACAAATACACAGGACTTTAGGTGGGTTGTAATCTTAGAATAAAATAGAATTCAGTTAGGAGCCAGAGGATAAAATGAAGGCTAATTTCTTACATATCAAATTAGTTCCTGGCCCAAGATGTCAGTACTGATATAAATTTAGGGATTGCAAGAATCCTGGTTTCCTTCCTAATAACAAATATCCTTAACCTAAGGGAATAGGATTCTAGCTATGGACTAAGACCAACTTCCTATGGTCTGGTTATAGATAGAGATAAAACTTATGTGAAAGGAGTACAGAATTATACCTAGTAAATTCAATAGCCCAATTCTACGATGGCCAAATCTGATTATTAGCAGGTATTCAAAGTGACAGGGAAAGTCCCTGAAGTAATCCATCCTGCTATGGTGTTCAAAGACAAGGAGAGAAGACATTGTCTTTAAGATGCTAAGCTTGGACTTAGCCTTTAGATGTAAATAGGCTGACAGAAAGAGACCAAGCTTGTCTTATTATTTGGTGTGGAAATTTCTCTGGGGAAAGGAATTTGATAGAGGCCCTATTTTGGCCTGTGAATTTACAAGGGAGAAATAATATCAAGCCAAACAAATGAGGGGAAATGTAATGTTATTACCAAAACATGAATATCACAAATATTGCCAGTAATCCACATAGGGGGAATAACTAATGTCCACCAATGGCCCTGCTTGGACAAATATTTCTTGGGGAATTATCAGCTCTCTGCTCCAGGAAAAATCCATAGATACATTTGGTGGGCCTCCTAAATTCCCCTTAAAAGTAGATGCCTTATGTCACAGTGTGGCACTAAACCAGTACCACTGCTAGAGATATGTGTGCATTTATGCACACAGATGACTTGAGGGTGAGCCTCTGAATCCAAATAAATGCTTTGCTGAGCACCTCCAGAAGAAAGCCTGAGTATCTTCGGGTGTTCCCAAAACAAGAAATCAAAATCTATGCTGTATTTTAGAAAGCAATTGAATTTGGTATTAGCATTGACAACCAAAATATTTCTGTAAAAGTTACTAAAGTATGGTACTAGAGAGATGATAATACGACAGGTAAGGAACTTATCTTGTATACAGCTGACTGGGATTTGATCACTGGCAAGAGTGATTCCTGAATGCAGAGCTAGGATCAGACTATTAGCATCATCATGTGTGGTCCCAAAACAAAACAAAAATAATTCTAAAAAAATTGAAAAAAGTACACATGTGTTACCTGGGTACATTGTGCCCAAGCATATCCCCTGCATCATCCCTTTTGAGATATGTGAATTTTCTTTCATACTTTTCTATTTTAGCGCTGGGATGTGTACTGAGTCTCTTTTTGCCTTCAGAAAAGCCCATGTTCTCTTTTGAGTGTCTGCCTTGCTTTCAGCTAGTCCTGGTGCGATTGCCTACACCACCCAGAGTCCCCTTGAGCCCCACCAGGAGTGATATCTAAGAACAGAACCAGGAGGAAGCCTTAAACTCAAAAGTGTATGGCCCAAAAACCAAAAGAGGAAAACATTTCATAGGATTTGGATGGTTAGTAGCAGGTACTTTACTGTGAGCATTTGGTAGGCAGTATTCCTGATGGTGCAGGTATGTGCAGGATCTGACCCATGTCCTCCATCCCCCACCATCGTGGTGATGTCCCTCCCAACTCTGATTAATACGACTGTCACAAACGTCTGTTACTAGGCCCATCCTGACACACTGGCATATCTGCAAACTGCTGAAGTAGATTCCAAGAAATTCTACCTCTTACTCGGAGCAAGTGTGAAAACCATAATCACTCATTTGTGACCCAAAGTGACCATTTTCTGCCTTAGAATTCACTTAATTGTTTTAATCTCTGTCCCTTACCAGACCCAGTTCATTGAGAGCCGCTCAACCATCACAGTAGCCCTCAGAAGATTTTGCTTGGTAAGTACACTCAGTGGGTCTCTGCATTCGGTAACTAATATAACTACCTCAGGCATCTGAAACAACAAACAAGTCTGGATTATCATTTCACCTCATTTTTATGAGTCCTTTAAACATGAAAGTTAAGCCTATTAAATGTAGTTAAAAAGCAAACTATCTATTATAGGTCAGATTGAAAGTTCAATTCTAATCCTTTGTACCATTGGACTGCAGAGAGCAATCTCCAGCACCACGCCATGAATAGCCCTCTAATACAACCCTCATGCCACCCCCAAAACTGGATCAGTAGTTGCAAATAGAAAATATAGCTCAGGGGCCTGAGAAATAGCACAGCAGTGGGGCTTTTGCCTTGTATGCGGCCGAACTGGGAGGGACCAGGTTCAATTCCCATATGGTTCCCAAGCCTGCCAGGGGCGATTTTTGAGTGCAGAGCCAGGAGTAACTCCTGATCGCCACTGGGAGTTGACCAACAGCCAATCAATCAATCAAGCAAGCAATAGAGTGGAGGCAGGTACCGTGGCACATGCAGTAGGGTGTTTGCCTTGCGTGAACTAACCTAGAATGGACCGCGGTTCAATGCCCTCACATCCCATATGGTCCCCTATGCCAGGAACGATTTCTGAGCGCATAGCCAGGTGGACCCCTGAGTGTCACCGGGTGTGGCCTAAAAGCAAATACATAAATAAATAAATAAATAAAGTAAAAACATATAGCTCAGAGTAATGGAGTATGTACTTTACATGTAAGAGGTCCAGGTTTGATCCCCAGCATGGTATAGTCCATTGATCACTCCCAGGAACAATCTCCTTGAGCAGAAAGCCAGGAGTAGCTCCTGAGTACTTCCAGGTGTTGCCTCCAGATAAACAAAAAAGTTGGAGCTGACCAAATAGAATTTCTGCCCTTATTAACTTAACAGAATGGGCAGTGGAACACAGGTCAAGAAATACATTATAATTTGACAATTGAACTGGCACAGTTGAAAGCAAATGCATTCATCATTGCCCTATATGACAGTAGGATTTGAGATAGTGAACACAGGGTGTGACTCCTGAGCACAGAGCAAGAGTAGCTTCTGAGCACTACTGTGAGGGGGCCATACCCACCCCCATCCTTTTGGCTGCTGTGCAGCATAGACTCTTTGGGGACGCTTGGAAGAATGGAACCCAGTTAGATGACTATTATGGAGATGATAATAGTAACTTGGACTGGGGGAATAGCTATGCAGATGGAGATGGAGCTGGATTTTAGGTGGGACATAAAGATGCAATGAGAAGGACTGAATCAGAGGAGGAAGAGTTTTTGTGTTTTGAACCTGATTATCATCTGATGGAGGATGACCCTTTTATAGGGAGATGGAGATCACTGAGTGGGGTGGAAGAGCAATTCTGAGACGGAAGACAGATTTGGGGGTAAAAGTGAAGAATATGGGAATTCATTTAGTTGGTTTCAGGGCCATGCCCATGTCTGTTGGGAGGCTTAGTGCACAGGGAACAATTTGATGCTGGGATCAAATCCAGACATTCTACATGTAAAACTTTTGCTCTAGGGCTGGAGAGATAGCATGGAGGTAAGGCGTTTGCCTTTCATGCAGAAGGTCATTGGTTTGAATCTCGGCATCCCATATGGTCCCCCGTGCCTGCCAGGAGCAATTTCTGAGCGTGGAGCCAGGAGTGACCCCTGAGCGCTGCCGGGTGTGACCCAAAAACAAAAACAAAAACAAAAAACGTTTGCTCTAGTTTTTATTGAGTTATCTTTCCAGCCTAAGAATTGGGGAATTTAGATCCTGGTGGGCCTATCTTGATTCTATTCCAATTATTACAACTTGTAATATTGAGATATGCTTGAAATATTTCGTGTGGGAGACATAGACAAGGTAGTTGCATGCCAGAGTGAAGGTTGGCTCAAGCTTTAACCTACACAAGAGCCATTTTGTTGGCATTGTACATTAATAAAGGTAGCTGAAATTTTGACAAAAAGAATAATGAGCCAAAGGAAGCAACCATTTATAAAGGATACTGATGGCCAGATAAATTGAGCTTAACTTTCAGGAGATCAACTTAACAACATCAAATGAACCCTATAAACACATTTCTACTCTTTAGCATTGTAAAATGAGGAAATAGGTTTTTCCATTTAATTGAAGGAACGAGCAGAGGTTTTCATCATGATGTTTTCTTATTCTGGTAAATTAATGTAGCAGGAGCACTCTGAGGCAGAACAGAGCTCTTACAAATAACAATTGGGGCCCGGAGAGATAGCACAGCGGCGTTTGCCTTGCAAGCAGCCGATCCAGGACCAAAGGTGGTTGGTTCGAATCCCGGTGTCCCATATGGTCCCCCGTGCCTGCCAGGAGCTATTTCTGAGCAGATAGCCAGGAGTAACCCCTGAGCAGCGCCGGGTGTGGCCCAAAAACCAAAAAAAAAAAAAATTGGGATCAGAGCGATAGTACAGTGGGTAGGGCATTTTTCTTGCACAAAGCCAACCTAGATTCTATCCCTGGTATCCCATATGGTCCCTGAACCCACCAGGATTGATTCTTGAGTGCCAGGTGTGTTTCAGAAACAAATCATTAGAAAATGCAAATCCTCAGTGGAAAATATGCCTATGTCAACAGAAATCTACTTATAGGCATGGCAACAAACAGATGTGTTGACATATTAATATTTGCATTAATATTATTAATTATATATCAATACATAAATAATGTAAAGAGTACATAATATAAATAAATAACATGTTATAATATATACTATGATATCATAATATATAATGTGATGTGATAGTATTATTAATATTTGATAATATTTGATAATGTTAATATTGTTCATATATTAATATGTATTATTTAACATATGGGAAAAGTAGACTTTGAGGATCCATATGGTCAAGAGTGTAAATAGAGTGCATATGCTGTACCTCTCCCAAATTTGACTAGTTATTTGCTTAATTCTTGCATTGCTTTTAATTTTGCTTTGTTTTGGAGTTACAGCCAACAGGGTTCAGGGCTTATTCCTGGGTCTGCCTGCAGGGATCACTCATGTGCTACTCAGAATCTTATGGGTTCCTGGCAGTCTCCGGGGACCATATGGGATGCCAGGGATGGAACTTGGTCGGTCACGAGTAATGCAAACACTATCTCTCCGGCCCCCACTTTTCTTGTTCCGTTCTTTTCCTTTGCACACTGTGATTTTCCATTGAGTTACTGAAAGGGTATCGTGCATATCACTCTACCTCTTTCAGCATCCAGTTCTTGTTCGAATTGCTCATGTCTCACTTTTTAACTGTGGTCCTCTCTGCCGGGCAGATTTTCTGTCAGGACATCACCGAACAACACTGTGCTCTGCAGAATTGGAATGAAGCTCCTCCCATTTTTGCTGCATTGATTTCACAACAAGGTATTGGGTAATACATGTCTTGTGGGGACTTGTATTCAAATAAGTTTACTCTGGGATTGTAGGCACATTGGGGAATACAGCTGCTCTCAGAAACTGCTGAATAATACACCGTCCAGTGTGAAGGCCAGTTTCTCCCGCTAGGTGGCGATGGTGCGCAGGAGCTCGGCAGGGCATTTTCTGGTGGAGAAAATTCAATAGCTCTGATTTCTTGTCCTCAAACAGCAACGAGTGAGCAAAGTACAGAAGTCTAGAAGGGACTTTGCCACCTGGTCACTTTAAATTCGGATCGCTTCTGTAAGGTGAAGAGGAGGAAGCTTGAATCGCACAGCAGGTTCACAGATTGTAAGAGTAGACAGCAGTATTCTAGGCAGGAAGGGTCTGGAGAGAGAGTTTTACAGAAGAAAAGTTCCTGGTGTTACAAAAGAAACAAAAGAAAAAGAGTGATCTGCCAGATCCCTTTTCTTCTTCGTTCATATTAAAAAAGTGAACGCCCTCCCTTGCTACCAGGAAGCGAGTCCTTACTAGTCCAGAGAGATATAATGAAACAGGTTGGCCCCAAAAGATCTGTCCAAAGCCACTGGATTTGAGAGTGGATTACGCCACACCCAGCAGTGCTCAGGGGCTACTCCCCGCTCAGTACTTCCAGCTGAGTACTTGCAGGTGGCTTCCTGGTGGGTCTTTAAGGGCCATTGCAGGGAGTGGCACCCTGCCTGCGAAATATGTGTCCCAGCTCCTTTCTGTCTTCTAAGTTGCTGGATTTTTCTTACTCTCCGAAACACTGCTTTCACACAAAAATTATTCCATAAAATTAACCTTAGTATATTCTTCTTAAACTGGGTCTTAAACCATGAGTCGTCACCCTTTACATGGTGACGTAACATTTAAAAATATCTTGAAAGTATTTATTTATGATTTACTGTCACAACTCTCTGCTTTCTGTACCTATTGGAGAAACGAGGTTGCGAGTAGCAAAGATGAACAACTCCTGCTCAATGGGGAGTGCACTTAGAGAAGAGATCTCTGAGAAAAATGATAGTTGGACCTGATCACTGGGGACAAGAAGTGGGTGATGGAAGGTGGGAAGGTGATTTACATGGTACCACTTCAGTAACAGTATTTCAAGGCAGTATCTAAAAGGGAAAAAGAAGACTGTGTGCTAGAGAGAAGAAAAAATGTTTGCTATAGAGGCAGGCAGTGGGGAGAATGAGAGGGAAGGAGGCAATTGGAGGGAAATGGGATATTGATGGCAGGAAATAGGCACTGATGAAGGGTTGAGTGTTCAGCATTGTAAGACTGAACTCAATCATGAAAAACTTTGTAATTGTATATCTTATGATGATTCAATTAAATAATTTATTTAATTGAAAAAAGGAACCCTGCTCTAGAGGCCAGAGGTAGTACAGAGGTGGTGCAGGAGGTTGAGCCTATTTCAATGCCTAGCACTACATGGTTCCCCTGCACTGCTGGGTGTGACTCTGTGGTCTTCCTCAGAACTGTTGGGGTGACCCAGGTTATCCCTGCAATTGCAGTTCCTGAGTAACACTGTATAGTAGAGTCCTCACATTGAACCTCTGACTGGGTTGGCTGAGAGTCACGAGGGGGATTATCCCCTGAAACTCATGAACAGCGTTTGAGAATCTCTGTCCAAAGAAGTCCTGATTTAAAACAGGGAAGCAAAACCATGAAACTCGGCTGCTCAAAGAGACAAATAAACATGAATCTCGTTTTCTTCCACAACCAGGACTTTCTGGAACCTAAACTTCCTTGAGTGATATTTCTTTGAGTTGTGGTAGAAAGAGATTCTCACCGAGTAGGATTCTAGTATCTCATGGTGGCAAAGTTACCACTGATGAATGCCTCGAGGAGGGGTGTCTTCGCAAATTTTCCCTTGTGTCCTGTGATTTCCCAGTGACACCCCATCCCCAAACAAATCTTTTTAGGATCATCTTAATTTGAATGTGGGGAGAGTTATTGAATAGTTCTTGTTCTTTTATTGCAACACTGAATGCCTTTCATCTTAATGAGGTGACAAACATTTTTCAAGATTGGAACGTACATTTGAATTCACCTTTAAAACTACTTTGGGTGAATGATGTGCCAGAACACACTGACATTTCCCTCATGGTCTCCAGAGTAAGGAGCCGGGAGATATTTTTTTAGGAACCCCCCAACCTGTGGAAGATATTTCTATTTGAACAAAACTTACTGGGATTCTGCACTGGCCCAGAAATAGAAACTTGGCTTGTTTGAATATGCCTGCACACAATTTGGTTGTCCTGCAAATATGTTGATATCGTTTTCTCCACGTGAATGCTTTCAAAATTAGTGTTTCAGGGCAAGGCATGGGGTTCACACCTGGTGGTGCTAGGGTTTTCTCCTGGATCTTTGCTCAGCCATCACCCCTGTAGGGGATGAGACACCATATGTGGTGCCAGAGATCTAACTAGATTAAACTGGCATAGGCTGAGTACAAGTAAACTACAAACTCTTTGGCCCACTAATAACTAACTTTAAGGTGACAAGGCCTGGAGGAAAAAATGCAAGGATGCGTGTGCATGTGTGCTCAGTTGTAGCGCAGCTGTGAGACCCTGGGTTTCATCACCAACACTGCAAAAACAGGTTGAGTTTAGAAAGGTTGCGGAGATCTACTTCAAAAGAAACTGTTGAGTTCCACAACTAGTCCTATTTTTCCACTGCTTTAATCAGAACAGGCCTCATTCAAATGGCCATGCTAGCACTCTACCAGTAAAATGTTCTGGAGCTTGAAAAAGCAAAGGAGACTGCTTTTAGAATTTCAGAGTTACATTTCTGATCTAAGCTGAGAGGTATCATTGGACTGTATGTAGTATTTTCTAAGGTGAAAAAATCATGGGAATCATTTGGATGTGGAGTTGATTCCATTTTTTCCTTCAGGTTAAAACATAAACTTTAGCACTGAAAGATAGATACGTGCTGGTTTTGCACGAAGCCCATTCTTTTTCAGTCCCCACCTCCTCAAATAGTCCCCAGAGTACCTCTGGGAGTAGCCCTTGAGAACTGCAGGGTGTAAATAAATAAAGCATTCACGTTTGGTAGGAATGTGGTTCCACGATAAATGCCTTGCATTCATGAGACCCAGCACTGCCTAAAAGAGAAAAACAAAATTACAAGCACATGGGATTTATGAGATCAACATTCGACTGCTATGCTGTCAGTTTTGCTAGTAGGTTTAGAAGCAAGGAAGAGAAGGTGACGAGATAAGTAGAGAGAGAAGAAGCCTGGTTATGTGCAGCTCAGCTAGGAATGTTCTGGCATTGGGAGCATGTTAAGTGAAGTGAAATCTTTTGATAAAGCTTTGTATGCAAGATACTGCTGGAATGCATACCATGTAAATGTGGCTGAATAACTGTAATTCTTTAAAATCAGAGTAACTCATTTGCTTCTGCAAAGGTATTTCTATGAGTGCTTCTTTTTAAAGCTTTATCTAGGGAGTGGAGTGATAGTATAGTGGTAGGCATTTGCTTGGCACCCTGCCAGCCCACGAAACACCCGGGTTCGATCCCCAGTGTCCCATATGGTTCGCAGGATCTCCAGGAGCGATTTCTGAGTGCAGAGCCAGGAGTAACTCCTGAGCGCTGCTGGGTGTGGCCCCAAAACAAAATAAAGTTTTTTTCTAATTTTATTTTGGTTTAGGGACCACCACCTACGGCAGTGTTCAGGGCCTATTCCTTGCTCTGCACTGAGGGCTCATTCCTGGTGGTGCTCACGGACCATATGGGCTTCTGGGAGAGCATACTATACAGGCCACTAGGTTCTACTTTTAATTCAAGGCTAGAAGGTGTGAATTGAAGGACATGTGGGAGCCTGTTGGAACACGAAAAGGTTTTTAAATATTAAATTCCATGTTGAGGGGCTGGAGCGGTATCGTAGTGGTAGGGCATTTGACTTGCATGCAGCTGACCAAGGACAGACTGTGGTTCGATCCCTGGAGTCCCATATGGTCTCTTAAGCCAGGGGCAATTTCTGAGCACATAGCCAGGAGTAACCCATAAGCATCACCCATAATACCAAAAAAAATTCCATTTTGATACTTATGGAAGTCATAGTTTTGACATTCTTTGCCATTAGTTTTGGCTTATTTTAGGCTTTTAAAACTTTCTTCAATGGGGCCGGGCGGTGGCGCTGGAGGTAAGGTGCCTGCCTTACCTGCGCTAGCCTAGGAGACGGACCGCGGTTCGATCCCCCGGCGTCCCATATGGTCCCCCAAGCCAGGAGCGACTTCTGAGCGCATAGCCAGGAGTAACCCCTGAGCGTCACCGGGTGTGGCCCAAAAACCAAAAAAAAAAAAAAAAACTTTCTTCAAGATTGTAATTGATGCAGAACAATAATTGGTGAAATGATGGGAAAATCGTTTACATATTCTACCATTACACTCCACTAAAGCATACACATTAAATGTAAAAGGGACTTTAGAAAGCTAATTTGACTGTTTTAAATATTCATTTGACGTTGTTTTAGCAACACTACTTGT
Source organism: Suncus etruscus (assembly GCF_024139225.1). Classification (NCBI taxonomy): domain Eukaryota; kingdom Metazoa; phylum Chordata; class Mammalia; order Eulipotyphla; family Soricidae; genus Suncus; species Suncus etruscus. Next base: position 118,029,533 of record NC_064868.1, read on the forward strand.
TATGGTAGATATATTTTATTATATATATCTACCCATAAACAAAACTATATTTTAATCACACTTCACCTTAAATAGATTCAATTTTTCCTACATTTATGTTATAGCTGGTTTGAAAATAGGGATTTCATGGGGGAAAATTCAAACCATTTCAGTTCATCTTTTTTGTTTTGGTTTTTGGTTTTTATGGGAGGGCCACACCCGGTCCTACCACTGTGCTACCACTCCAGCCCCTATAAGGGCTCTGAATAAGATTGACGTATGTTTGCTACAAGTTGCAAAAGTATCTGAATTCCAAAAAACCACCCGCATTGCTATGAATATATTACAGAAGGATCTGCCTATTTTAGTTATGAAATAATCAATTATGGGGCTGCAGAAATAGCAGAGCTGTAAGGCATTTATTTGCCTTGCATGCTGCAAAACCAGAACAGACCCATTCGATCCCTGGCATTGCATATGGTCCCCTGAATCTGCCAGAAGCGATTTCCCAGTGCAGATCCAGGAGTAATCCCTGAGCGTCCCTGGGTGTGGCCCAAAAACAAAAAAAATCAGTTAAATGGTCTTTAGTCAGGTCAGTGGTTGCATGTGAGAAGGGAGGCTAACAGAAGGGGGTTTGAAAAAACTTATTGGGGATGATAGGAATTTGGGGCTTCCCAGGCAGTGCTAAGAAGGTCTGGGTGCCACTATCTACAGTTCTTAGAAGAATAGATACTAGAGGTACAATGGTAGTGTTCAGGAGACCATACAATACCAGCTTTCAAACTACAGCTTATATGTAATGCATGCATTCTAGAACTTGGGACATCTCCCCAAACCCTCTACGGGTGGTGATAGTTTTATACACGTGACTAAAGAGGTCAGAAGTAAATTAACAAAATAGATACTTTTGGTACCTTTCTGCCTAGTGTATCATAAAGGTAATGTGTTGTCTATAGATTATGCTTTAATAAGTCAGATATTAAAAATACCTTCTGCAGCCACAGGAGTAGCCAACACTGAAGTGGCCAACTGCTGTTTCATTGTTCCCAATCTATTGATTTTCACGACTCAGCCATGACTCTAATGCTGCCGATGGGTGTTCGGATGTGCATGAGCATTTACAGGGAGGAAAGGAAAGGGTGGCTCTAATGGGGGGGGATTATCTTGTGATATTATTTTCTGTATATTATTTTCTTTTGCTCCTCTCCTGCGCAAGTTGGTATCTGCAGTTGTGAGATGCCCTATGCTAATGATGCTAATTATTATCATGTGAGTTGCTCCTTTTTAATTAAAAACGTTAATACAACACTAACTCATGCTGCATTTAAACATTCAAAGATGAAAGCAATGAGAAATATTTCAAGTAAAAAGGGATTGTCCTTTCTTCTCCTAGACTCAGTCCCTTTTAAAGGGGAAATATTGTTAACAGTTAAAGGCCTATCTTCACAGAATGTATATAAATAGGGGTGAATAATGTGTGCATGTGTGTTTTATAGCTTTCAATAATTTATTGTGTCACTTTTTGAAAAACGATATTTCACATCTTTATTTTGTCACTGGCTTTTTATTTTTACTTTAACAATATGGGGGGAGAGACAGTATAGGAGTTAAGGCACTTGCCAGTCACATAGCTCACCCTGATATGATACCCCCAGTACTATTAGGGGTCTTCCAAGCACTACCAGGAGTGACCCCTGAACACAGACAGAAATAAGACCTGAGCACAGGCAGATGTGGCTCAATCCACTCCCAAATGAAATAATAGAAAAGTATCAAGTGGGGTTGGGTATGAGGCTCAATAGTAGAGTGAAAGGCTCTGAGCTCAATACCCAACACTGTAAAATGATCAGCCTGTTTATGTCTCTCAGTCACTTGTGCCTGATATTATTTATATTTATTATATCTATCACTTATCTGTCTATTCATACCCTATAATCTATCCATCTTTGTGTCTATCGATCCGTCTTCTATCATGTATATTGTCGGGTCTATCTTCTATCCTTTTTCACCTGTGTATTATGTCTGTCCATCATCTATCTGTCTTTATCATCTCCCTCTATTATCTGTTTATCCTCTCTTGCCTATCATTATCTGTTTATCATCAATATCTATCATATGTATATCCTCTCTATGTCTATATATCCATCTAACATTTGTCAGCCTTTCAATCATCTGTAGAGCAGCAGTAAATTTCTATTCATCATCTATACTCTATACAATCTGTACAAATTATTTTATCTGCCGTCAATCACCTGTATATTAGTTGTGTATTCATTATATATCTATCTCTGTCCATCATCTATAACTACTCTATTATTATTTATTCATCTATGAATCTCTCTGAATAATTATCTACCTATATTTCTATTGTCAGTCTACCTTTCATATTTCTGTCATCTATTTTCTGTGTATTATCTATCCTTTATCTCTTCTCAGCTATTTATAATCTGTCTAGTCTTTCTCCCTTCCTCTATTTCTTTCCTTTTTTCATTCTTTCTGTCACTTATCTATGTGTCTTTCCATCTGTCCAACTAGCTTCTGTGTATAGATCATCTGTCAGTCTCTCTATCTGTATAAATACCTATGCCTATCTATTGGTGTTTTGTATCATCTATAATCTGTCATTAACCATTTCTCTAAAATCTGTGTCCCTCACCTGTCTTTCCTCTATCTTATGATTGTGTTCTTAATCATTGACCTCTATCATCTACGTTTGTGTCTATCATCTCTTTTTCTTCAGATAACTGTCAAACATCTGTCTCCCTATTTTATCTATCTGCCTAGCTAGGTGTGTCTATCCATCTATTAACTTCTCTATTTTTAACATATCATATATCTTGTGTTGATCACCTATTATTTGTCTTTCATTTCTTTTTAAAACCCATCTTGATGTCTCTCCATCATTTATCTGTCTGCCTATCAATGTGTTTGTGTGTGTTATCCACTCATCTATAATCTGCTTATCTCTCATTGTATATCACATATACATGAATCGCCTATATTGATCTCTCAAACACTTTTCCTATACTCACCTATCAATCTATTTGTGTGTCTATAATCTGTCACCTAACATCTGTATCCATCATATATACATATATATATATATAATCTACCTATTTGCCTATTTGGGTCTCTCCATTTACCACTGGGCTCTCTGCCATACATCATCTGTCGCTCCATCATCAATACCTTTGTATCTATGATCTATCTAATCATATGTATCTATGTGTCATGTTATCTCATCATCTGTACCTTATATCTTTCATCTGTCATCTATTATAAACCATATACATCACATATTTATCCATCATATATATGTATGTATATATGTATCAATCGCATCTATCATCAGTATATCATATAACTGTATGTGTCTATGTCTATCATCTTTCTAAAATGTATAATTTATCACTTAGCACTTATGGGTCTAACCATCATCTATAAGTCTTATCATCTATCTCTTCATCATTTATTTCTTATTATCTACCAGGTACCTATATTCTACCTACAATCTATGCATATTGAATATATCTACATACATAGTCTCTAACCATAATCTATCGGCCTATATATCTACATATGTATTCCTAGCCAGCTATCAATTATTTGTCACGTTTCATAGGTATATCATGTATTACTTTATCTGTGCCAATCATCTGTGTGTAGCCTATTATCTGTCAGTCTGCCTAGCATATATTTATATATAATGTGTCAGAATTTCTGATATGTATCTAGCTATAGATCTATCACCTATTTGTCTATCCACCATTTTGGGAGTTTGGGGGCCACACCTTGAGAGGTTCAAGAATTATTCCTGGCTCTGCACTAAGAAATCACTCCTGGAGGTGCATGGAGGACTATATTGGATGCAGGACCGAACCTAGGCCAGCTGTGTAAAGCAAGTGCTTACTCTCTGTATCATCTCTCTAGCACCTTGTATGTTCATCTTATAATTTTATCACTCAATACTTTATTAGCTGTCTGTCCACCTGTCTACATATGTGATTATTACCTATCATTCTATCACCCATATAACAATCATGTCTGTTTATCATTTAGCATACCTTTATGTTATTTACTGCCTGTCATCTATTATGTGTAGCTATCACATATATGTTATCATCTACCTCTATCACGTATCATCTATCTTTATCATCTATTCCCTATTTGTCAATCGTTCGTCTATTCACATTGTATATGTAGCTGTTTGCCTATCTACCTATATCTGTGTGTCTATTCATCTATCTGTAATATATCATTTATTTATCATTTATGTCTGTCTATATTTGTTAATATCTATCAATCACCAACATTTCTGTATATCATCTTTCTTTATATCCCAAGCTTCTATCCATCTCTTTGACGATGTCTGTCTCTATTCATCACCTCTTCCTGACATCTATACCTCTTGTCTATATATCTACATATATCGTTTTTGTGCCACCTATCATCTGTGTCTATTACCTGTCTTTCTCATCTATAAACTATGTATGGCTATCATATATCTTTCAAATAGCTGTATCATTTATCACTTGCATCATCTTTCTTATTTTTTCTTCATCTGTCTGTGTGCTATATGTCTATCTGTATCTACCTATCATGTATCAATCTGTCTAGATATTATATCTCTTTATCTTTCAATCATCTCTGTCCACCAATCTGTGTATATGTGTTTATCCCTCTACTATCATTTCTCATTCGACTATCATCTCTCTATCTCATGGGAATCCCTTAATGTAAATACAGATCTCCACCCTCTCCTTTTTCTCTTCCTTTCTTTATTCCTTTCTCCTTTTCCTCTTCTCTTCCTCTTTATCCTCCTCCAGCTCTTCCTCTTCCTCTCTATCTTTCCTTTCCCTTCCTCCTCTCCCTGCCCTCTCCTCTTCATCTTGCTGCCATTGTTGTTGTTTTTTATTGTTGTTGGTTGTGTTTTGTTTTATTTTGGGGCCACACCTGGTGTCACTCAGGGATTACTCCTGGCTCTGCACTCAGAAATCTTTCCTGGCAGGCTCAGGGGATCATATAGGATTTGGGAAATTGAACCTGAGTCCATCCCGGGTCGGCCGCCTGCAAGGCAAACACCCTACCGCTGTGATATCTCTTGAACCCTGTTACAGTTGTTGAGAAAGTTATTTGAATTAAAATTTTTAAGAAGACCAGGTTTTTAGTCTTTAAAAATAATCATGTCCGGGGCTGGAGAGATAGCATGGAGGTAAGGCGTTTGCCTTTCATGCAAGAGGTCATCGGTTCGAATCCCAGCGTCCCATATGGTCCCCCGTGCCTGCCAGGAGCAATTTCTGAGCATGGAGCCAGGAGTAACCCTGAGCACTGCCGGGTGTGACCCAAAAACCACAAAAAAAAAAAAAAAAAAAAAAAAAAAAAAAAAAATAATCATGTCCTCTAAGGAAAAGTCAGAAAATAATTTAATGCTTAGTAATCCAAATGGAGAATCATGTTCTGGAGCAACAGCTCTCAAAAGGATTCTAGAGGTCCAGAGGAATAGCACAACAGGCTGAATATATGCTCTGTATGTAGGAAGCCCTAGGTTGATCCCAGTACTGCATGGTCCTCCAAGCACTCACTCGAGTCATCCCCGAGCATTGAACTCTGAGTAATTTCTGAGTACTGTTTAGAGTGACTCAAAAGCCAGAAACAAAAATGGAAAATGGATTTTAGAGCAGAATTGACATACGGACAAGCAGAAAGGCATCTATTTCCTGAGGGTATGCTTAGTTGCATTTTGTCATAAGATTAAATTGTTTTTTCCTCTCCACTATCTTTTGCTTTTGTTGAGATAATCAGGAATTGCAAACATGAATGTGATGCTGTTTAGGAATCGCATTCAACTAGTGCTGCAGCACATTCTGGTTGTTGTTCTCACACGTGTTCACCAGAGGTTGCACTCCTGGAACAGTGCTTCTACATCACTTTTGTAGTGGTGCTCGTGGGGGGGATGGCGGTCACACACTATAGTTGAAGTGCTCGCATACGCCTCGATGAATGCTGATGATCACACACTCAGTTGTGACACCAGAAGAGACAAACAACAAAATTGCTGCGACTACTCTCGGCATATGTGGGTGGCAACAGAGATTAAATTTGTGAATTCACCCATGTCTGGTGTGTGTCTTTTAATCATTTAGCCGTCCACTAGACCCTACATTGTTGTAAGTTATTGCAACACTTGAAAATTTTCACAAATGAACCTAGATTTCTCCCCAATAATAGTAGCATCTTGCCACTGAGGCCCTTCTCGCCACCTTGTGGCTGGTGCTAAGGAGCTGTGCCCCTATAATGAAGTACACTCTCTAGGCTCTGCCTTGAATTCTACCTTTCCACAGATTCCATTCCCAGCAAAGTTCAGACTGGTGATACTCGTAGGCCAACAGGCCACAACTGTTGGTTGGGAACTACAGGACTAGACTATGGTGCTCAGGGATTCACCAGGGCCAAGCCCTGGTAGTACTGGGGATGTGATTAAGTATCCTTTGCTAATAGAGACCATCTTGTAGGCTATTGCAGTCATCTGTTCTGGTCACCTGAGCTGTGATTGGTATAATTTTGTATGAGATTAACATGATACCTAAGTTGTTTTTTGTTTTTTGTTTTTTTGGGGCCACACCCATTTGATGCACAGGGGTTACTCCTGGCTTTGTGCTCAGAAATCGCCCCTGGCTGTGGGGGACCATATGGGATGCCTGGGAATCGAACAGCGGTCTGTCCTAGGCTAGAGCTTACAAAGCAGACGCCTTTACCTCTAGTGCCACCTGTACCTAGTTTTTACTATAATGTTTTCATTAAAGTGCCATGATTAACACAGTGTTTTATAATAGTCCCCAAATACAATACATCAAACAGTATAAAATAGTCTTTGACTCATTTATTTCAAATTTTATTAGAGCATTTTATTACATGTCAGGAAAGCAAAGAGGGAGGATCTGAGTGATTTATAGAGATTGATTTCCCTGGGTAGCATTTGCCCATAGGAACACAAAAAGCATCTATTTGATCTCCAAAAAGTGATGATTTCCCCTCAGTTTTTGTGAATTTAATCTCAAGTAGAAGAAACTGAAGTCAAATAACATTTATTTTGATTGGTCACAATTTTACCTGAATGACTTAAAAACACATCTACTAAAAGGTTCATTAATCAGTAAATTTTTTTACTAAAACTGTTTTATGGGGGCTCATAGTGATAGTAGAAAGAGTAAGGGAGTTCCTTGCACATGACCAACCCATGGTCAACCCTCAGGGCCCCAGATTGTCTCCCAAATTCACCAGGAGTGATCCTTGAGCACAGAGACAGTAATAGGACCTAACCACTGCTGTGTGTGACTTGTAATGAAATAAAATTATTTGACAGAAATGAAGGACAATCTGATTTTTCCCACTTAAAGCTGTCTTCATTTCCCCATTATGCACATTGCTTCCCACAGGTTGCTTCTGGACTCCAATAAAATAAAGACTGCTACCACCAATAAGTAACTCTCATAGTTTTTGTTTATTGGGGACTTTTGTATACCGGGCATTATTCTAGGAAGTCCATGTGCATACAGGCTAACAGCACTCCCAATTTCAATCAGTGTGTTGTGCCATCTGTATGAACATGTTCTCTTTTGCCCTCTAAGGTCTCTCTGGGTTATTATGATGGTCACAGTGGTGTATGATAATTCTGAGGCCACTGAGCTCTGTGCAGCTCAACACCTCTACCTCAAGCCTATCGCCAAATTGATGATCAAGGTCTTGCTCCAGAGAGCACCGAAATTATGAGACACTTTTCTAACTGGGAAATTCTTGACCAGTTGAAGAGCTTGATTTTCCCTGACCAGTTCACCACCGCTTGGCTCTCCAAGAGCACAAAGAACTTCATTCGATTTGAGGGGGTGGCCGACACACTTCGCTTGGTGCAGATCCTCAAGGCCAAGTTACATGGGAGAATCATCAAGCTAACTGGTCTGAAAACAGACTTCACAGTGGTGGCGACGGATGCCCAGAGTGAGTGGGAACACTTCTCCGAGGACAAGGAAGCTGTCTCCAGTGAGGAAGGTGAAGACCAGGACCACAATAAGAGTCCAGATTCTATCTATTTTGAAGGCTTGCCCTGTAAGTGGTTTGCACCTAAAGGTTCCAGTGGGACGAAGCCATGTGAAGATATCCTCAGGGTGGTTTTTGAAAGTTTTGGGAAGATCAAGAATGTGGATATCCCTATGCTGGATCCTTATAGAGGGGTGATGACTGGTGAAAGCTCTGGCAGTGTCAGTTTGGGCTTACAGACTTTTGAGGCATTTGTCCAGTATCAGGAATCAACGGACTTTGTAAAAGCTATGGAATCTCTTCATGCAATGAAGCTGATGCTGAAAGGAGATGATGGGAAAGCTCTGGCATGTAACATTAAGGTAAGAAGTTGCCAGAGTGTCTTTGTTTTCCCGCTGTTTAAGAAACTTTTAGTAGTTATAAGGAAGTCACCTATGAAATAGTCTTGACACCCCTCCCGGATCAAGAGCTAATGTATAGAATTGAGTTGTTAGTCACGCATGTGTGTAGAAAGAAAAAGAATCAGGCATGCTGTTGCTTGTGATTTTAAAGGGATGGTTGTTCTAATCAGGGGCTTTGCCCTAGCTTCCTGGGGGGGGATTAAAGGATCTTTCCTGACCTTTCTGGTCTGCATGTGCTTATTCCAGTTGACAAGTTGCTGAGAGAGAGCAAGCAGCTTGAAGACACTAGGAAAGAACTTAGTTTCCCTCTTTATCTTGGAGTCACAGATTGTTGGGATTATACATAATCCCAACAAACTTGGATCCTGTCTTTTTCCAAGCCTAGCTCTCTAGTCTGTCTGTTTCATGGATGCCTGAATGCTTGGCCATCTCTTTCTTAAAGACTAAATCCAATCAAAGACAAAATGTAGCCAACCCCTCTTTTTTCTTATCTTAGTCTTCCAAGGAATTTGGATTTACTGCTTAAGTAGCTTCCTAAATTTGAGTAAGTGAATCTGTTAAGTGTGATCTGTTAATCTAGTTATGTTAAAATTGCACAATTTTAAATTGCACGCTGTCAGACACAATCTAGAGCAGCAACAAGAATGAGTGTGACTTTGAAACACATTACAGCGAGTGACGCACGGCCATCATCCAGACCCTTTGGCCTCCCCATTCCCTCACAAAGTAGTTTACAAAAGTAAACTGTACAAAGTAGTTTCATAATCACTGTGTTTAGATCTTAGGTCGGTTTTCCTGAATCATTGCTCCTATCCCCTTCCCTCCACTTTTGGAGCTATTTTAGTCTCATGTATGTTTGTTTCTGGGCCACACCTGGCAGTGCTCAGGGTTTACCTGGCTCTGCACTCAAAAATCACACCTGGTAGGCTCGGAGATCATATGGGATGCTGGGTATCAAACCCAAGCCAGCCATGTGCAAGCCAAATGCCCTACCTGCTGTGCTATCGCTCTGGCTCCTCATCTGTGTTTTAAAAAATATACGTTCATTCATTTCATTGATCTTCATACCGAAACAGCAAGTACAAAGCTAATCACATGTCTCAGAGCCTCTGTGGATGATTCACTTGTGCTGACAGGATGATCTTGGTGAGTAACTTTGAAATTCTGCCAAAGAATATTTGTAAGTGCATGAGAGTGTTGGTTAGAGACTGAAAATCACTGCTAGAACACTATGGGTATTCTGGTGATAAAAGAATTTTAAAGTGATTTGCTTTCAAATTGCTGTGCTATCTATATTTCTGGTCTGGGACTCATCCAGCCAGCATACATAGTTTTCTAACAGAATTTTTAAAACATATTTGTGTGTGGGGGGACAGGTAAAATTTTATGCATCCAAGCACTTCAGTGAAGGGGCTATAAAGAGGAGAAATCAAGAAAGGTTACAAGAGCTTGAGGAAGAAAGAAAAAAAGAAAAGAAGAGAGAAGAGGCAGAGACCAAAAGGTGAGGCTACTTTACTCAAGTGGGGTTGTTTTCTTTTCTTTTCTTTTTTTTGTTTGTTTGTTTTGGCCACACCCGTTTGATGCTCAGGGGTTACTCCTGGCTAATCGCTCAGAAATTGCCCCTGGCTTGGGGGGACCATAATGGATGCTGGGGGATCGAACCACGGTCATGATATTTCCTTGGCTACCTCTTGCAAGGCAGACACCTTACTCTAGCGCCACCTCGCTGGCCTCTGGTGTTGTTTTCTTATTTTGACTGATGAATATTTATTACCTGTTGAATGAATGACTTGACTTGATAACAGTGGGATGCAGGCAGGAATTGGTATGGATGGAAAACTCCAATGAAACCTCTGGTGGGTCATTCAGTTATTCTGTTACCAAACCCAACCCACATGACAGGAACAATTTCAAACAAGACACAACAAATAAAGGTATATTTTTGGCATCCATAAAAATAATTAGATTAAAGAATAAAGGAATTTGGCAGATTAAGATGTCTGAGAAGAATTGATGTTTAATCTATGCTTAGAACTCCTTTAGTGAAAATCTTTGTCTAGCATAAGGTACCTTCCATGTGCATCTCACTTTTTTTAGCTGGCAGTATGTATGACAGGCTGAAGTTAGGACGCATCAGGTAACTATTATACAGATTTTAGGCTGCACTTTCAGTCTTGTAAACCTCCAGTTATTTGCCAAGACAATTACTCAAAATGATTTCCCCTTATTGTCTTTTCCCTCCACTTCTATCAGTACCTAATCAAAGACAGTTTTAAATGTCAGAAAGAAGCAACAAAAAATCACCCGCATTCTTCTAAGGCAGGATGTTTTCATGATGATGCTATGTTTCTATGTACCAAGGAAAAATTCTCATCCTTCATATTTTCTCAGTCCCTTGACTTTTCTTTGCCAATGAAAAGCCAACTCACAGAAAGTTTTGATGTGTAGAGGAAGAGAATCATCAGAGTAAAAGTCGATTTCCTGTCCTTGGTGTGAGAAAATGGGGATCAGATACTCTTCATTTGAATTCTTTAGCCTTTTTTTCATACTAAGTCTATCATTTTTTATTTATTTAATCAGCACAATTTGCAAAGCTGTTAATAGAGTTTAAGACATTCAGTGTTCCAACTCCAAACTCTCCACTAGTGCCATTACTCCTCCACCAATGACCCAAGGTTTCCTCCCTCACCCTAGCCTGTCTCCTTAGGAAATATATTTTAAATTTTAACCCAGTATAGTTTTGGTCACATGGTTATGATAGTGCGACTCAGAGTTTTGATGTATATAATTGCCTCATCTCTTCACTATTGAACTACCCAAGTCCCTTGGCCGATGACTTTATGTTGTCAGATCACATCCTCATTCCATACCTCCAATACCAGCCTTCGTTAGCATTTTCATTTCTCTAATTCAGGATCAAGGGTTTGCCATGATTTGACACCCTTCATTTTCTTTTCTTGCTACTTTGTGCAACACAGGTTATGTGAGATTATTTGGTATTTGTCCTCCCTCTGGTTTATTTCTCTTAGTATGATACCCTATAGTTTTATTTAGGTTGCAGCAAATTGCATTATTTCACCTTTTCTTATGGCTGCATAGATTATTCCATTGGTATATAAACTACAAATTCTTTATCCATTTGCCAGTTGTTTGACTTTTGGGTGGTTTTCATATTCTGGCTATCTACTAAACATTATATGAACATAGACATACATACCTGTCCAAATTTAATCTTTTAGCACTTTGGGAGTTGATGACAGGAAGTGGTATCTGTGAGTCAAATGAAAACTTACTAAGAAGGTTTTGGAAAAATCTCCATACTATTTGTTAAATCTGTTGTTTAATGTGTCTAATTGATTCACCCCATTCATAAATTTACTTGACTGATGCATCATAGGGCTTTTTTTTATCATAAATTACCAATGTCAGGCCTAGGTATGCAGTGATATATTCCTCGAAATTTTGAAGCTATATACTGTCTGGCCAAAGGGGCAGGAATGGGGAGGAGAGTAAATGCCTAATTCAAAACCATGAAGCTGTGCACTTTTTCATCTGTGTTAGACCATGTATACAATAGCAGTTTCAATAGGCTCTTCCCTGGAGGCTTGTGTGCAGTGAGTGATCTCTTCCAGCTGTTGGTTGTACATTCCCTCTCAGACATTGGCGGCAGGTCCCAAATCACCTAATGATGCATTTCTCAAACCCTATCCCTGTCATTAAGCAGCCTGTGACTATAAATGCTGTTCAATGACCTGACTCGATCATTGTCTAGAAAAAGAAAAGAGGAGAGGAAAGTCCTAGAAAAGAAGAAGGCCAGGTCCGGAAAGAAGCCCTGAAAGAGGAGAGAAACCCACTGAGCAAAGCAGACAGAGCCAAAGCAGAGTCACCTCAGAAGCTCAACTTTTCTGAAGAGTGGGAGGAGAGGAAGTACCTGCTGACACAGAGGCAGGTGAAGGCTCTTCGTTTGCTCCAGATACTCCTAAAGAAAATCTCAGGAACGCTCTTTCCCAGTCCTCCTTTGTTCTTGGTAAGTACTGATAGTTCTGAAACATCCCTTTACCATCTGAGACTTGGATTAGGAAAAAGAACCCCATGAAAGACCCATCACACTGACTAGAATTTCTTTCCCATAGACTTTCCTCTACTAACCCCAGTTGTGGATTACATAGGGGGCACCCCAAATCTCTGAAGAAGTGTTCTGATCCTTGACATCACACACATTGTCTGTGTTTCTAAAATGTTCAAGATAGCATTATCCAGAGCAATGGAACTAGTATTGCTAGGTTTTGTCTTTCATTTTAGTTTCAGTGTTTGGGGCATACCTGGTGGTTCTGAGAAGCTCCTCTCAGCCCTATGCTTGAGGATTTCTCATGGAAGTGCTCAGAGGACCAAGGGTAACAAGGATTGAACCAGGTTCCTACATACAGAGCATGTATTCAACCTGTTGATCTAGCTATCCAGCCAGAGTTGCTAATTTGTTTTTGTTTGTTGGTTTATTTGGGGGGGGGAAGCACTCAGTTGTGCCCAGAGGTTACTCCTTGCTCTGCACTCAGTAATTATTCATGGCAGGCTCAGAGGACCATATGGAATACCATGAATCAAACATAAGGAAGACAACTGTACCTGCTGTACTATCGCTCTTACCGGAGTTGCTAACTTTTCTAAGTTTCTAATAGACATAGCAGAAAATGCCAAGAAGTAGAGATGGATATGTAGAGTGTTAGGTTTGTAGTTTCCCATTTGAGACCAGGGATGTAGCTCAAATGGCTTGAGTTCATATCTCATATGCGGAGGCTCAGACTTTGACCTCCAGATTCCTATCAACCCTGAGCACTCTCAGGGTGGCCCTAGTGGACCTGAATTGCTGGTCAGATCGAGTATCAATGTTCCCTTCTCCAAGAATCTTGATTACAGCTTGGTAGCTGCTCCCTTCCAAATCTTTCATATGCCCTGCACTGGAACCCAGCATAGAACCTCACAATTGCAGCCATTGTCATAGTTGGTCTTGCTTTTATCTTTTGGGGCTACACCCAGAGGTTCTCGGGGTTTCCTCTTGGCTCTGAGCACAGGGAATACTCCTGGTATACTCAGGGCACCATAGAGGGCACCTGGGATCAAACTTGGAATGCCTATGTGCAAGGCAAGTGCCTAAATCTGCTGTACTCTCTCTCTGGCCCCTCTTGATTGTGTCTGTGGCCACTGAAAGAGGCAACTCAGAGGCACTCTTACCAGCATGCTCTAGGAAGAGACTGGAATATAAAGGCAATGTTTGTTCTGTTAAACCAGTCAAGCCTTTTGGACACACATTTCACCCACCAGTCATTTCTCACTTGAGGATTTTCAGGGAAGGCTGAAGCATTTCTTCATAGCCCCCATCCTAATATAATGCCTGGTATAATCGTTAGACTCATCGAGGTGTAGAGAAATGTCTAAAGCTCCATAAGTTTGAAGGTAAGTAAGGCTTAGTGCCTTCAAATGTATAACTGGACCATGTAATAGGAGTGATTCTTATTATCCTGAGACATTTAATTTGATCCCTTTCGCTGCCTAAGAATAGATAATAATTTAGGGCTGTCCCTGAGGTACTTTTTAGTGTCTTAAGAACAATATTAGAAACAGATTTTCTTTGAAATGTGTCCGCTGATTGTTATTTTATGTGCTATTTTCAATCTACTTTGACACAGTTCAACTCACAAGAGGCCCACGTTTCAGGTCCCAGGACCTTTAGCACTGTCAGGGAAATATTGAAAATTTGGAAGAATAAAGAGTTAAATCTTTCATATCTTTCAGAGAAGAACAAGATGTTTAAACATCTCATTTCCAAGTCAGACAAACAACAAACAAGGAAAATGAACACTGACTTACATAAATATACCCAGCAAATTGGGAATAAAAGTGGAAGATACTCACCTACCACAGAGAGAATTAAATACACGCCAATGAATAGATACGATCACAGTTTTGACAATGACCAACAAGAGCCTTTGAAGATTACATTAATTCGCCATAAGTTTCTTTCTAAAGAAGAATATAATAAAGTCTTATATCGGAGAAACCATAACAAGCTGAAATTTTATGAAACAGATGAATTTACTGACTATGTAGTACACCAATATCAAAAACGAAGTTATTCCCATATCTGCCTTCAGTCAAGATATAGAGATTACCAGTGGAAGAGAGTTTTCCACAGCATAGAAGGTGGAGTTCAAATTAATTTGAGCAGAGTTGGTTCTTACTCAGCCAATTATAGACCAGTGCAAGATGTACAAGGAGAACAGCAAGATCAAAAGGATAATTCCAAGGCAAGCAGTTCTACTCAGAGTACCGTGCATACACCACAGAAAAGAAGAAAAACAGACAGCAAAGAAAATGTTATGGGGTTTCATTGCAAGGAAGCAGACCCTGAAGTTGATGCTGTCTCGCCCCTAACCCAGGAGAATAGTCATGTTTTGGAAAAGCCTCCTGCTGATGAGTTGAAATCCAGATCTATTTCCTCACAAAGCAGTCCAGCCAAAATAAACCTGGAAGATTTCTTTGAGGATATTAGTAGCAATTCTGAGTGCTTTAGTGATGAAGAAAAGGAAGAGATTTCCTTGGATACTGACCCTCCTGATGCCAGGGAATTCAACCTTCACCGCCAAGCAATTCCAGATAGGAGATATGATCACACAAAATTTGTGAGATACAAGTTCAGACAACCATTCAGGAGGCCTCAGTATAGAATGGGATGTCCATGGCGTGGAAATGAAAACTATTTCAGGAGAGATGATGATATTGACAGATTTAGAGAGAGACCAAACTTGTATCATGAAGGCCACCGCTGGAAATCCAGTTCCAGTAATCTATATCATGGCTACACGAGAGAGAGGAGGTTTCATGAGAAGTATAACCAATACATGCGATACAGCCCTCGTTACATGTCAAAAACATCATACAACCGTCCTCATGTTCCCTATAAGCACTATTACTCTCAAAGAAGGCTGAATCCATGTGTATCAGAATATAACAGGGATACAAGAAGATTTCAACCACCAGTGAATCCTAATTATTTTTCTGTTCGACGTGCGAGTGATGACTACATTGCCAGTAGAAACAACTACAGTAGATCTTCATACTCTACAAATGTTTCGAATGACTCAAGTCAGAAACAACCTTATAAAAGAAGTAAAATTTTCAAAAAGAACATGTACAATCCATATAGTTATAAAGTTAACTACAGAGCAAGAGAGAATTAAGTTTGGACAAGGTCAAATGCAAAACACTGTTTCTCTTGCTAAGCTATAATTTATAGATCAAAATGACTGTGGGTGTGCTGGTATGCTTTGGAAATAAAAGCTACTCTGATTCTGAAACTTGGTAAACTTTGTTCTTGAAACCTAAGATCAGACACTTATATAGTTAAATCACAATGTTAATTTTGTGCCTGTAAGGTGTCAATTCATGCTTAAGGAGATGAGCTACCTCTCAGTGAATTTTTTTAGCTGCTATGATGTCATATGATAATAATTTATGTTCAAATAGCGAGAATCTATGTGTTTCAATTCAATGAAAATACTGTGCAGCACCCATCTTTCCTTTTATTTAGAACCATATCTAAAAAGAAAGCAGCAAGAACACATAATAAATTTTGTCATGGTGTTGAAAATCAACATCCACCGAAAGAAAAAATACCAATACATTATCAATAGTCATAATTGGCATTTTTAGAGACAAAGTCTTAGAAGAAGATCCTAAAAGAGCATCGGATTGTCTTCCAAGATTTGGTCAGACAGTGGAATATTAGCACCATTTTTAAAGAACACGGTGTTATTCCATTGCAGAATAGTTAAGTGGAGCAGGCATAATTTGTTAAGAGTTAAAATGGCAGTGTTTCATTTCTAGTTTTGTAACCACTGAGCTAGGAATTTATGTAAAAGGCAAAGTCCACATTTTTCTAGCTGTTCAAAAATTGTATGGCCACAGGATTCATAAAATTATATAAGCAATGTATCTTTTTGCCTGCTTTGGACCTCTTGAATATGTTTTTAATGGATATATCTTAAGGATTCATAAAAACTTGGGAAGCATTGCTGGTATCATTGAAGCCTGCTGCAGGACAGATTGATTATTAACTGACAGAAGTAGAAGCTCTTTAATGTGACACGATTCCTTTTGAGCTATCTTAACTAGCTATCTTGTACGAGAGTAGAGGTGCCTAGCGTGGACGTACGCTGCCATTTGATGGGGTTATCTGGAATGTCACGTCATGGTAAGGGCTCATTACCAGTTTCTTGAGCAATGTGTTATCGGAAGGGGCCACAAAGAACCAAAATATACCAGCATATACCTTGCAAAATTTCAGAAAATGAATGTATCATAACAAATTATTTTATTAGATAACAAATAAATATACTGTTCATTTTCTTATATCTGAGCCCATTCTCAAGCCAGTGAGTGATGAGTTCGACCAGCTAAATCTGAACAACTCTTGTTGATTGGAATCACAATCTGTCTTTTCTTCGAGATTCATATTGTTTATTGATGTTTAAAGTATTGTCATCCAGAGTAGCCTTATTAACTACTAGTAGCTTGTATTTTGTCAGATTTTTGATAACAGTCTGATTGTTTAGTGAGACCCCCTTTATTGTCTTATGTTCCATGCTAGTAAAACAAGGAAAGTTGTGGATTTGTCATAGAGTGTAACAAGGCTTACTTGGAAAAGTATATAAATTTCTTCTGTCATTTGATCAGATTCTTTTACAGAGATCTTAGGTATGAGAAACAATTTTGCTGCCTAGTAACTGGTGATAGAAATAAATTGCAGAAGATAGCATATGACATTTTTTTCTTTTGTTTGCTGAAAATGATTCTGGGGCCTATCAGAAAGTAAAAATACTGGTTTTGTGTTTACTTCCTGTACAACCTTGGATTTTTATGTTTTGTGGTAATGCTATCCAGATTTGAGTAAACTTTCTTGTTTAGACCTTGAATGAGGAAGAAGTGTTTATTCTACTTTTATGATTGTGTGTTTAAGGAGTTAAATAGAAACAAAATATTTTAATTATACTTTGTCATGCTCTTTTTTAATATTTTCCATCCTTTCCCCCCTGTTCTTATTAAGTAAGAATTTGAGCTGTAAACATTGTCTTTTGAAATAAAAGTTTTCGGTTTGAGGATACTACTAATACTGCTTTAATAAACAAAAGTTCTGTTAATGTTGTTTTGTGTAATTTGTTTGAATTTCTTCGGTAGAAAACAAAGCAAGGTAGCAATTTTGAGAATAAGATCCATATGTCTTCTTTGCTGTAAACTAATTAAATGGTAACTATTAAATAAATGCCGATTCTTCCACTTGAGGAACAGTTTTACTTGTATATAGTAACTGCTTTGAACGCAAGTTGCCAATCATTTTGCTCATGCATTTTGAGAGAATTGATATAATCCAAAATAAATTTCCTATATGGAAACCACTAATGGAACCACTTCCAACACACATTGGCTAACACGTTGCCCATGTACAATAACATTTCTTGTGAAAATATTCATGTACATTTTTAATATCGCCTCTATTGAACTTTTTTCCTTTATAAGGTTAGCTTGCAGGAATGAATTATTCAGAGCTCATGAGACCAGTTTTTTCATTTCAGTTTCATTGACATCTTGAATTTGGATAGAAGACACTCCTCCCCTCATAAAATGCTTTATTGGTACCATTACCAGGTAGTAACATGTACTCTATGAAGTTCCATCCCATTCATTCAGCACTTGGTGGACATATTACCTTTATGAAGTGTGAGTGTGACATGTGGCCTGTAGTCATTTGTTAAGGGGCATCACTTAGGTCTTTCAAGATCCAAGATTTAAGTGTACAGTCACAGGAAATAAACATACAGCAAATTTCCTGTAACTAGCCAATAACAAAGGCATTTTGTACCTTAAAGTACAGTGTGATCCCTATAAAATTAAAAGGATCCTGATTGGATTCAAGCTTTTGAAATAGCAGGGACTATCTGATGCTTGTTCTGAGGCTAGGATTTTGTTTGGCTCCCTAAGTAAATGTGACCATGTGCAGCCATGTTGCCTTTGACCCATAGATAGTGGTAGTGAGCAAAAAAAATCTGCAGAAGCAGCATGAAAGGTGGGGAGGGGCCAAAGCTACGGTACAGCAGGTGGGGCACCTGCTTTGTACACGGCCTACCTAGGTTCAATCTCAGTCACCTCATATGGATCCCCAAGCAATGCCAGGAGTAAGCCCTGAGCACTGTGTGCAGCCAAATAAAGGGAGGGAAGCGATGTCTCTGCCACTTATCTCAGAGTCCTGTTGGTTGTAACTCCAACTCCCTCTTCAATGGTGTATTTTACATTAAGGTTAATGAATGCTTTCTGGGTTTGAGAACTTTTTAGAGCCAATTCCTGCCTTATGTAAATATCCCTTTACATGTAATCAGCACAGTGTTGGTTCAGCTCTGAATCCAGGGGAATCGGGCTCTTTGGGATTGCAGCTTTAACCAGACTCAAGACATTTTCCTCTTGGCAGTGGACAAGGCTGTGGGATTGTCTTGTAAAAGGAGTAGCCTAAGCTTCACATGGAAATGAGATTTCAAGCTGCAAGGTGGCCCAGCCTCTCTCTGCCACTTCCTTTGCTAAGCATAAGATTTAACAAGCAGTGAAGTCCAAATAGGCAACTTGATTCCTTTGTTGGGTGAAGAATCCTGAATTGGGGAAGGGCACTTGGTGGCAGGGCACTTTTAAAAGCAAGGAAAGGAAGCAGTAGACTTGATGATCTAAAAAAAATAAAAGGAAAACTGGGAGGCTCCTTTGGCTCAGAGTCCATTTCTTGTCCTTTCTTCTAGATAGGCAAAACACAACTCACAACAAAGGCTAACGTCATACAGCCAATTGCATATGTAGATCTGATTTTCTCCGTCAGACATGAGATGTAATAACCTTGTTACTATCAGGAGCTCTGAATACTTTCATGAGTGAAAGATATTTGTTTTTTGTTTTGTTTTTTTTTTGCTTTTTGGGCCACACCCAGTGACACTGACACTCGGGTTACTCCTGGCTATGTGATCAGAACTCACTCCTGGTTGGGGACAGAGATAGCATGGAGGTGAGGTTTTGGCCTTGCATGCAAAAGGACGGTGGTTTGAATCCTGGCATCCCACATGGTCCCCCTGAGCCTGCCAGGAGTTCTGTGCATAGAGCCAGGAGTAACCCCTGAGTGCTGCCATGTGTGCCCCCCCCAAAAAAAGAAATTACTCCTGGCTTGGGGGACCTATGGGGCGCCGGGAATCGAACCACCATCCTAGCTCTTCTTTTGCGTCACTGCTCCAGCCCCCGTTTTTTTTCAACTTTATTTACATATTGATAGGTTGATTCTTGGGCCACATCCAGCTGCGCTCAGGCATTACTCCTGGCTCTGCACTAAGAAATCACCCTGGCAGTCTTGGAGACCATATGGGATGCCGGAAATCAAACCGGGTCCCTTCCAGGTCGGCTGCATACAAGGCAAATGTCCTACCACTGTGCTATCTCTCCAGCCCCAGCATATGATTTTAAAAAAAACAAAACCCTTCCATAGCACTTGGTAACAACAGTGCAGTTGTCTCGTCATATCTTGCCCCAGAACTGAATGTTTGATCTGCCTCCTTTGAGTTTATAAAATCTGCTTAAGAGTCAGAATTGGGGTGGGAGAAGAAAAAAAGAGTCAGAATTGGACAACTCACGAAAATTCTAGTAGGTGCTGTGGGTAGGGCTCAGTGATGGAAAGCATTGCTTTAAATGTGTGAGGCAGTGAGTTTGACCCCTAGCACATGTTGGTAAGTAAATTAAATTCAGTACTTTTTTTTGGCAAGGGTGGGAGCCAAAAAATAGCCTGATGATGTTCAGGGGCTACTCGTGGTAACTCAGTGCTCAGAATTCCACATTTGCCATGTGGCCTTGGGGCTCTAATTCAGGGTTCTCATGGCGATAGTTTTGGGCAACCCCCCCTTCTTCTCAATTCCTCATTTCTTTGCATTACAAGTTACCAGGTGTGAACTTTTACCTCTGGTGGTGTTTGGAATACTCTTCCTCCAAAAGTGAAACTGCGTCTTGAAACTAAAGTGAAAGAAATGTTTGAATCTGGTGCCTTAGATTTAAGAAAAACAATCCACCACATGCTACAGGTTACAACCATTTTATTAACTGACCAAAGCACTTAATTTTGTTTTCTGATTTGAGGTAAAACCATTAAACACGGTTCACAACAAAATACACTAACTACAATTACAAGAGTTGGAAACCTCACTAGTTAGTTGTCATATAATACTTTTACAAACTCAGACAACTGTATAGTCTACTTAGGCTAAGTTTATTGTTAACCAAAAGACTGATAGCAAAGACCTAGACATTTGACTACCACTCTTGTAGTGGCTATAAGCTTTAACACCAGAGGAACTGTCACCTTATGAATAAACATTTTATGAAAACAACTCTTGCGTAGTGAAGTGGATGGGTTCCTAGCTCTTTCACGGTGTGCACGAAGGCTTATAGGGGAACAAACATACCTGCTCCTCCCCCTCGCATGTCCAGTAGCCATAGCCCAATTTTGTATTTTAGGATGGGAAGACAGTTCTACCAACTTTAGGGATTGAGGCTTTTAATTCAGGAAGCCAGCTAATAGTTTCCCAAACTTCCTTTTTGAAGGTTCGTATTTGGTTTCCAGTCTCCCTACACGATTACTGTTTACAAGGGTATCTCTATGTCCAAAGAAGACCAAAGCAGACAAGACAGCCCATAAACTGAATTTCCCCCAACTGAGCCCAGCTTCGTGAGGCACTATCTCACCTGTATAGCTCTCTAATTAATACCAAAGCCTTGGGGACACTGCAGATTTGCCTTAGAGGTAGGAAAAATAACCCCAGAAATCATGCTGTTTTGTCAACTGAGATATAAGAAATTTGTTGTCTCTTGGGAATATTATGAGGGAAAGTTAATCCATGTTCCCAGTGTCTGAAGGGCTTTGCACACCTAAGCTTTAAAAAAACTGGTTTGGGGGAAATGCCAAATCCTACTGGTTTTTCCAGAAGAGTCAATTCCAATTCCGCCTGTACGCTCTACAGATAAAAGAGAAACAGTTGATTAATAACATTTGCATGTCAGCCCGGCAGTTCACCTGGCTTCTTGACACACAAAGATTATCATGCAGTCTAAACAGAAGTGAATTTTATCAGGGTCACTAGTGATATTCATTCAAAAATCTTACAGCAGGTTCAAAACCTCTAAATCGTGAAATCACCACGTTTCAAAGACAGACTGGAATGTTACAAATGATTCTGCAAAATACAAAAATAGATATGCTTCCACAGAATGCTTTTAATCATTTTTCCGAGCATTCTCCTCTTTTGGTTCTTCATCATCTGAGTACACGGTGGGTTTCTCCCCCTCCTTCAGCAGTTTGCCCACATGATGATACTTGACTGGATGGAAAAAAAGAGAAAAACAACACGCTTAGGTTTTGTTAAATAGCTCTGCTACCTCTCACATCACAGCATTTATGGGGACCTACAATCAGTGCTTCTGGAAGAACTGAAGGGAGTTATAGTAAAATCCTTGCTAATAAGAAGTTAGAGTTTTGTTCAGAAGGCAGAGATAGAAAACAAGGGGCCAGAGTGATAGCACAGCAGTAGGCCATTCGCCTTGAATGCTGCCGAGACGAGACAGATCCGGGTTCGATTCCCGGCATACTATATGGTCCCCCGAGTTTGTCAGGAGTAACCCCTGACTACCACTGGGTGCCTCCCCCCCAAAAAAATAAAAAAAGAAATAATAGAAAACAAGTAGCAATATCTAACAGGGAGCAGGCAGGTACCGGCAGAATAGGCTATGCTTCTGGACAGGGGTGTGGACCAGAGTGAGAGCTCTTTGGGAGCCCTTAGGAAGGACTACAGAACACGGGGCGGGGCCTAGACACTTGGGCGGGGCCTAGACACTTGGTAAGTGTTAAAGAGTTGGGAAGGGACTTCCAGAAAGAGAAAATGCAGTGTGAGAGCATGAAGGAGAGCTGGAACTCTCTTTATTGTCCTCTGGAAAGGAGCAATAAAGAGACCAATTGGGTAAGAGGAGAGAGAGAGGAGTTAAGGGTGATTCAGCAGGATGGGGAAATGGGAAGGAGGTGGTGAGCCAGCCTGGAGAGTTTGGACTTCTCCTTCTAAGTGGCAAAGGGCACTGGCAGTTTACAACAAAGGGACAGCACCGTAAAACAGGCCTTTGGTGACAACAGTATCACAGTGACACAGGGCTAAAGATTACACTCAAGAGCCACCAGGAGCAAGACAAATGGGATTGGTGGGCAGATGTACCTAGAGTTAGGAGCAGAGGTTGTAGTTGAGAAAGGGAAGGAAGCAAGTTACTGGGAAAGTGGAAGCAGGAGTAAGGAAAGTAAAAACTGGGGTGTTGTGTGGCTGGAAATAGAGCTGTGGAGGAAGCACTCTGGAGTAACCTAGGACAGGAGAATTGGCATCAGGAATGGGATTAGTGAGGTTAGTTTTGCAGGTCCCTGGCAACTCTGAGCAAGGAAGGTCAACCCAATTGGGAAATGGGGCGAGAGGGCAGGACCTGTATTGTGGGCATAAGAAGGTTCACAGAAGAAAGGAGGCCGGGTTTGGAGACAAATGATCTGAGAGTGAAGGGACCTGATATTGAGAATTGAGGGCAGGGGTTTCAACCAGTGCTCCTCAGGTCTAGGTGACAGACAAAATATTTTGCTCCAATATAGGGAGGAAGCTCGCCATGGTTAAAGGCATATTTAAGGAAGCAAGGGGAGACTAAGGCAGAACAGATTTTTCAAAAGGGCAAAGCAGTTCCTAACACAGATTAGAAGGGACATAATGAGCAAACTATCACCACCAGTGGCTCTGTACACCAAGACATTGCAGGATTAGGATCTCGGTGTCACAGGCTCAGAGGACTGAGGCTCCTCTTTCGGAACACGGGTGGGAACTAAAAGTAACCAGACTAGCCAACCAGGTAACCAGAGCTGCCTTTGTATGAAATAATCATCGGGGACAATGGAAATCTCTCTTTGTGAACAGATGACAAAGATGCCAAAATAAAAGCTGAGCGGTGCCTGAGAAACCTGGCTTAAAGGAATCCATACCAATTCTGAGTATAGCTGAGGCACCTCAGAAGTCTTGGGGGGTAAGACTTTGTTTAAGGGGGAGGGCTAGGTTTTTACCCCACTGAAGACAGATCCCTAGAAAAACAGCGTTTAGTAAGTTACAAATGACAACTCACTGGTTACATGTTAGAAAATCTATTCTTACCAAGTTATCCTTCCCATGCAGAACAGGAATTATTATGCTAGCCAAATAATGATTTCAAAGACTTGAAAGCTACACTGAGTCAGGGACCCAAACTCTAAAGGTGGAGCTGTATCTGAATAATTATTAATCTAGTAAGAAATCTCTCTTATATTAGCATTATTTTCCAAGAAAACATTGGATTTGGACCTCTCCCACCTAATGGCATTACTGAATTCATTGTGAAAATCAGAGACTAGAAAGCTACTTTATTTTTGTGCTTAGGGGTTACTCCTGGCTCTGCACTCAAGAATTACTCCTGGCAGTACCTAGGGTACCATGAGATGTCGGGAGTTAGAAATTGAACCTGAGTCAGCTGCATGCAAAGCAAGCGCCTTACCCACTGTACTAACTCTCTGGACTCTAAAAAGCTACATTTGAAATGAAAAATACTTTTACCTTGATATAAAGACATGGCTTCCATTTTTAAAATGGAGACACCATGTTATGGGGGAGATGATAAACATCTCTTATAAAGTCTACAGCTAGAGTTACGTAGACTGCAAACAAAATGGCTTTGTAAAAATATTTGTTTCTCGTTCAAGAGCAAGGTGGGCTGCTTTTAGCTAGCCAGGGCTCCAAGAGATGGCTGAGGAAACCATCGTTTTCCTACCCACCTACCCACCAAGTATCTGATCTAAGTATGCAATCTATGTAACCCTCTCAAAAATTGGGTAAACAAAACCTCAACCCTGAGCGTCCATTGAGAGCTAACTAAAAGTTGCTACACAATCATGGCCAAGTGACTCAGCACTGCTGCAATTACTTTCAGTCATGCACTTGATCTGTCCAAGATCTGGAGAGCCTATCAAAATGCTCCCAAGTTTCAAGCTGCTTAGTAATAACTATTGTCCTGTCCCGAATCCCTTTAGTGGTAGACATTTGATCCCAGCACAATTAGAAAAATGCTTACAAGTGAACTGAGAGTCCCAGTCACTCAAGGTCTCCTGCTGGGCAGGAGTGAGGTCAGAAAGGTCATCATATTCATCCTTCAGTGCTTCCTTATCCAGGCAGAATGTGGCAAGGCCTCTGGACGCATCTCTTCCAGCAAACACCCCATATGGCCCCTCTTTAAGAAGAAAACATAAAAACACAGACCCACATGTTATTATTAGGATATCAACTTCTCTATATCACAGAAAAATAGCTTCGGGCCCAACACAGCCCTCTTCTGGATGGATAAATTCCACTGTGAAAGGATAAGTGATATTGTCATTTGATCATCACATACTAGATACAATGAGATCTGCTATCATTAAAAGTTTAAGGAAAACAATGAATCAAAGAGCTCAAGATTATCGTTGATTTCTGTAAATTTCAAATAGCTCAAAACAATCCCCCAAATCATGTGTGATATCTTGTGTCAGTTGTAAGAAATGAACCAAGATAATACTGAGTCCACGGGTCAGAATTCAACTTTAGGACATTGAACCTGGAAGCCTGGCTCTCTTCTATGTAGTTGGGCTACAGCAGTGAAAGGCAATAGTTTAAGATAATGAACACAAAGGAACACATGAAGATGTTTCTCTACAAATATGTCTTTGGGAGGCCTTCAGGAGTTCAATATATCATAGGGAGATCTTTGGCTACCAGAGGATGTTAAACATTAACAAATGGCATCATCTGCAGACATTTATAAGAATTTCCAACAAGACAGAAAAATATCCACATGTTACATAATCTCTGTCAATAAATAAGAGATAGCACAGGGATAATCAGCTCTATCACGGGTTTTTGATATCTGTGAAGGCTGAAAATATTATTAATTTCACGAAAAATGTCTAATGAATTCCCCCAAATAACTCTATAAAATATTTGAACATACATTATACTGAAATTCTGTCGCAGGGAGCAATGAATCCTTCTGTAGATAAAGTTGGCATTTAAATATTAAATATTGCACAATGAAAAGAATCCAGTGTACTTTAAACAATGCACTGTTTCCCCAAAGGCAGATTGAGTAGTAACCCTGGCATTAAAGTTTGTAGGTAATCACCATGCCAAGTATGAGAACAGATCATATTTCAATATACCTGTGTCACCTAAAACCTCAATCCACCAGGAAAAATTTTTCTTTTTTTTTACCAAGTAGACAAAATATATGATCAACTTTTAAATACAAAGATGGTTCAAAAGAAAATAGTTTCCCTTTGAATTTAGATGGAACTGAGTGCCTCAGACATATCACTGAAACCCAAAATCATTGCTTTTTTAGCAGCCATATATTTCTATATCCAGTACAAATTAAAATAACACCTTTGGATTTCAAAAATAGATACCTGTGGATATGGCAGTAACTAGTACTTGAAAACAGGCCAACTGTGCTGGTTTGGGTCCCAGCATTTCTGAAATTACGGTCACAGAATATTTGAGAACAGCTTTAGGGGAGCATAAAATCTTTGGAGAGGGGAGAAGGAATGTCTTTGCTGCAGTGTATATTGAGAAGGAAAGCTTTGTGAACAGAGGTCTATGTCCAACTGGCTTACAATGGGCATTTAAATGGCACATTTCTAGATATCCTTTATAAGATGAAGCATCATTTCCAGTGTCTTCACATGCTCATAGGTTTACTGAATGATGATGCAGGCCAGGGACTTGAGAACCCACAAGGCACAAGTCAAGCCCAAAGAGAGCCCATTGTTTTTGCACCAGCTCATACTGCTCTGAGCAGGACAAGAACGCAGTGGTTCAATGTCTTTGGTGACTTGCTTAGGCCTAACCTCCCTTCTCAAGGACTTTGTAAATCACAGTAAGATGACAAGACATGTGTTCTAACTGCTTCATGGCATACCTCTATATGTACACATGTATTTACGTGATCATGTTTACTGGTAGTGCTTCTAGGTGATAAAGACAGGTGCATGCTTCAAAGCTAGTCACATGTCTACAAAAAGCAGATCAACTGACCTCAAGGCAAACCTGCTAGGTGGGCACCTTCCCGAAGAACCTTAATATAGCTGGATTTGATTCTTTGGTGAGGGAAAGTGCAACAAAGCAAGATTGGGTATGACTGGATCTGGGCTTTCTACAAGCCTCTACCTTCAGAAAAGTGGGGAAGGAGATGGAAGAAAGAGTGCAGGTAAGTGGATGTATTACAGAGCTGCCTATTTCCAGAGGCATCCATGTTGAAGGAGGTAAAAACGGCTCAATCACCTCCCAATAATTCTATCAGTTAGGTCTTTCCAAATGGCTGCTTCTGACATTCATGTGCTGGACCCTTGCTAAAAGGTAAATTTCTGGACCCCAGAATCTGTATTTTCTTTTAAGCTCATCAAGTGTTTTTCCTGCTCAATCAGTCTTAGAAAAGGGTTTTTGAGGCCTCCTCCAGCCTGCCCCCTGCAACAGCTCAGAAGTCCCCCAGCCGCCATTTCGATTCTAGGAAGCTAGAATCCTACCAGGCCCACACCAAGCACTCTTCCCTAGGACCCCTTTTGTTCCCCAGGATCCTCCCACTTCTCCATGCAGGGAAGTCCTTTCATCCTTCCTCCTGCTAGAGGAAAAAAGTGTCCAAAATATTACCTTTGGATCATGTCAGAATCCCAGTTTCCACCCTCTCCAGTTTAAAGGTTTCCCTCGCCCTGCCCCTCCTCCAGCCCCACCCCCGGGGGTGGAACCCCCCAAGTCCCCAATCCTTCTAGTCGTTTCCTGCCTGCTGCACTGAGCCTGCGCGCGCGCGCGCGCACACATCAACACACGCCATGCACATACCTGACACACGCCACACACAGACCTGACTCATGCCACTCTCCCTCCCCGCGTGCGCGCCCGACGCCTGCATACATGCAGACAGTGAAGACGCATGATGCACGCACGCACGCACCTCCCT